>NW_015387620.1:0-9741 GCF_001527695.2 Protobothrops mucrosquamatus
ATTTTATTCAAGTTACATTGTAAGTCACATGTGAACTTTGAGTATTGATTGGAAGTAAACAATATGCATAGCTAACATGCAGGACATTATCAGAATTCACATGTCTGTTGAAAATACATAGCAATAACTGAATGTCTTGGAAGTGAGATAATCCTAATTCTTTAATAAGTAAATGGAGAATGGAAACAGGCATTTAGGGGGAAAAGTTTGAAACAAAAGCAGTTGAGACATAAGGGGTGAAAGTATAATCTTCTCCTCTTTAATATTGATTAATTGGTTGATTCATTGCATTTTAAAGGCCAAATAAACCCAGTTAACTGGCAGAAGTATACAAATTACCATAGACATTTTGGCAAACCATAAATTTAAATGGTTCCAATTCAAAATTTATTTTGGTCAAAGATAGTACAGAGAAAAAAGATGAACTGGAAAAGTAACATGATATGTAATGATAGCCTCTTTTAAAGCAAGCAAAACATCAGCAGGTTTTTTTTTTGCTAACAATGCCTGGTTAATCAGGCTCATCATTTGCAGAAGTCTTGATTTTTTTCCCTCTTAATCCAAAAACTACTTGCACATATGTGCAGTATGACAAGGGCACTCCAATTTCTTCCTGCTTCCTTTTTTTAATACTGATCCCCTGGCCATAAAGCACTATATGCTCATTTGTTGAAAATAAGTGAAGCGGCCCTCTTTTTTAGAGGAAAAAGAATCATTTGCCATCAATCAATTAAGGTCATTCCCACAAGAATTTGAGACAGAATTAATACCCCTTTTCCATTCACTCTGTAGTCTCCACCTTCATAAATGGAGCATATTCAAAGTGGAGAGAACTGTTTGGCACAGCATTATTTTCTATTCCCAGGGTAGTGACCTTTGCCAGTGTGTCTATTAGCTGTATGTATTATATCCTGTAAAACAACTTGAAATTTAACTTAAGCCAATTATTCTAAAAAATCCTAGGTTAGGGCTGACTTCCAACAATCACACACACACACACACACACACACACAAGTTAACACCTATCACAAAGATTTCTAAATACACTTTACTGCCATTACTTTCTTCTTAGAATAGGCTGAGAATAATTTAGAACATGGATGCTCTGTTTATTTCTAGCTTCATCCAGCTTAAACACAGCACTTGGTTCAAACAACACTGCAAATGAACTACCAATTAAAATGGAAAATGGGCGACATATTCAATGATATGGAAATAAATAATAGCCTTATGCAGAAACCTAAAAGAGAGATATCACTGTGAGTGTTGACAACTGAAATTAAGAGCCAATGAAAAAAGACTTGTCAGTTATCAATATAGCCACCCTCTTACACTTGTCATTGTCTCATAAGACTTGGGGCTCAAGAGGGGGGGGGGTGGAATTCAATTTGCTTGTTCTGACGTCTGTCAAGTTTAATGAAAGAATATACACACAGTGAAAAAAAGGAGGAAAATGTAGTAATGATAACAGGCAGCCCTTTTTGGCTACACTGACCAGAAGTGGCAAGCACTTTATGCTTATTGAGTGGTGCATGCCTAGATGTCTAGACGAAATTATTTTCCTATGGAGGTTGTAAATTGATTTTGCTCTTTCCCCAGAGAAATGAAATAGTATTGCAGTATGATGCCTTTTCCATAGTAGAAGATCTAGACTCTAATCCTTTGCATCTATTCCTAATGGATTGGACAATGTTTATACATGCAGAAAATCTTTCAGATAGTAAACAATGTGAAGTTTGTTTGACTGGGGGGGGAGTGATGAGTGGGGGGTGTCTTCAATTTTTCACTTCTGCCGACTGCCTTGACTAGTCCCTGCAGTTTTCTTGGCACAAATTCAGAAGTGGTTTGCCATTGCCTTTTTCTTCCTAAGGCCGAGAGAGAATGATTGGCTCAAAGAGTTTGGCCTGTCCACTTGGGCATTTAAGAAAGAAAAACCTCAACTTCATTGCAGTGAAAGGTATATTTTGCTAAGGTCAAGTGATTACAATGTAGAAAAAGTAAAATCTAGGCTTCCAGTTTTGCGCAGTAATGCAAATAGCTAAGGGATTGTGGGGCTCCGCACCCTATGGCTGATTATTTTCTGTTTGGGAACCCTAAATGGGCGTAAAGTCACCCCTGCAGAAACCAGAAGAAGAAAGGCTAGCTTCACTCCAGAGTCTAGCCCAAGCTACAAGCAGCCAAAGCCAAAAAGCACTAATTTAAGCTTGATCGTAAACAACGTGTTTGGAACTAGGTAAGGATATCCATTTTCTCTCTTCTACTTGATATTTGATTTCCTGAGGAAAAAACCCAAGAAGCAAAAATCCTCCGAAAGTGATTCTTATGGGGGGCAGAAATATATTGAAATGAAATGAATATAAGACTTAAATCTGGACAAGTTTGAAATTGGTGGGATTTGTTAAGATTTTCTTTTCAAAAAATTATTGATGAAAACAGAAGAAATTAATTGCTTTGAAAACTTAAAAAATGAACTGGTGCTGACATCTAGTGGTGGATGAAAATATACAACTGTAGTTGCTCTAATACAGGAACTGCCAGAAAGCCCAGTAAAATATAACTTGTTTTTGTGACCTTCAATGTCTTAACTAAACAGAGAACAGCTGCAACAAAAAGAAAACATTTTGGGCTATTTACAAGGCAAGAACTATAAACTTTTTAAAAAACAATTGACCTTCCTGGGTTATAAATACTTATAGAATTGTGACTTTAAAGCTGTTTGCAGAGAAAGGAAAACTTTGATTTTTGGCTATCATGGAACATCAGAGATCCGCAGAAAGAATGTATCAAGAAAAAACAAATAATTTCTAGAAGGAAATGTATGCTATGTTGCAACTAATTCAAATGACAATGATTTCAAACCATGAGGAATTAAAAACAACTTTGAACATTTAAATGAACACATCTTCAATTTAAACTTACAATAAAAAAACTCTCAGAAAATAAAAACAGAGAGTGATCAGATAAAGCAGACAACTGAACATAGACCAGAGGAAAGAGATTTAAAGATGGAACCCAACAATGGAAAGAATTATGATTTAACCCAAGTGGAGAAAAACTTGCAAGAAATATTGGACATGGAAAAGATAACCTACACAACAAGATTGCAAAATAAGTCTGAAGACAAGAAAAAAGATTTGACAAAATGGATTATAGACCTGTCAGGAGAACTACAAGAACTTAAGAGACAAAAATTGATAAGAGAAATTAAGAGAGAAAGAAAGAAAAAGATTTTCAATGAATACAAAGGGGCAAAACCCTCCCACAAAAACATTTTACTGGATTTGTCTCCTGTACCAATGACAACATCTACAAGACTATGGGAAGACTTTTTGGTCCAGTGAAACATACTGATTAGGAAAGATGTTTGGCAAAAAAAAAAAAAAGGCTAAAGCTAGAATTAAGAAATTGGATGATAGGACCTATCAAATGGAATATTTAAAGACTAAACATTTGTTTGAATATGGTTTAAAAAATAGAAAAATTCTGAATATAAATGTATTTTAGTTTAAGAGGGATAGGTCTCTCAAGTAACATAATATTATTTTAAAAATTACAATATGAGAAATATAAAAATGTTGGGATGGTTTATATGAGGTCAAGGTTTTAGATATTTAAGTGTAATTGATCTCGAGAAAATCTCAATTGACAAGAATGTTATGAATGGACTCAAAAGATTAGATGTTTAGATTTATTAGATGGAATATTTAAAGATTAAACATTTGTTTGAATATGGTTAAAAAGAATAGAAAAAAATTGGATATAAATGTATTTTAGCTTAAGAGGGATATGTTTTTTTAACTAGTATACTATTTCCCTCCTTTCTTTCTTCTCTCTTTCTTTATGTTGGTTTTTAAGATATGAGAAACATAAAACTATTGGGATGGCTTGTTTGAGGAAAAAGATGTAATACTTAAGTGTAATTAACTCTGAGAAAATCTTAACTGGTAAGAATGTTTTGAACATTGTGGGGAAAACAAATCTAAATAAGAACTTTGAAAACAGGACTTATGACGAGGTAATTAAGATGATCACTTAGAAAAGAAGCTTTATATTGATATGGTTGTTAAATACTAGAAAAATGTTTATATTCAATTGTTATCTATCAAAATATTAAGAAATGTACTAATTTAAGGTTGGTTAAAGAGAATATTACTGGAAGAAGACAAAATCAAAGAAAGCTACTATGTGGATTATGGAATTATAGAAATTAATTGTTATGGATTGTTTTTAAATGTAAACCCAGACAACACACTGTTTACCAAATATTAAGGTGACTATGTTAAAAAAAAGCAATAAAATATATTTTAAAAAAAAGAAAAAGAAAAAGTCAGATTTAAAGATTTCCACATAAAGTCAATAATTTCCCCTTCTCCCAGGCCCTTTCCCCTGGTCATCTTGCTATGTCCAATAAAGTTCAAATTAGTTGTTTTGGTAACAGTTCTAAAGTTTGGCATGTTTTTGGTCAGCATTCACATTCTGTAACGACCCACTTCAGCTGTTCTCCCAAGAATTTGAACTCTTGAGGCAATCACTGCTTCAAACAGGTTTCTTTTATTTGGGGATCAGTAACAGTGGGAGATCAAGGTGAGGTCTGAGGTAAAAGTTTGTTAACACCGTATAGTCACCCAAGTCGTAAAACCACTCCCACCAAAGCCACGTGGGGATTTGAATTGTATCCAATCAGCTGGCTTCTCGGGGTGATCAGCTGTTGCTCTTGGAGCATGACTTCCTGGCTTTGCTGGCATCTGGCTTATTACAATCATCTTCGGAGAGCTATCATACCCCTCCCCATGGCAATCAGGAAAAGGAAACAGAACTGATGAACAAATACAAACATGCAAGCAATGCTCCCCCAACAGAATGGCAGGTCCCAAAGATGGAAGGATAGAAGGAAGGTAAGTAAAATAGGGAACCGTTTTGGACCTGACACATCCCATTCCCATGCCTGTGTCCTTGGATCGTTTAACCATTGTCTCTGGGTGGCACTTCTGGTTCCTGTCATTCCCCCCTCCCTATATTCTTCTTTCACCTCTCTTCACATTTTATGGCAAGCTGCCATCAAGGTGAAGCAGGGCTGAAGCTGTGTGATGACAGATTTGACACAAGGTTATTCAGTTGGTTTTGTGCCTAAAGTGGAACTAGAATTCACTGTCTCCTGGTTTCTAGCCTGATACCTTAATCACCACACCAAATTGGCTCTCAAAACAATGGATATAAATAGGGAAAATAAAAATGTATTCAATTACCATTAGCCTGGAAGAATCAGGTAGGGAAAAAATAGATATATCCTAAAAAGAGTACAAGAGTGAGACTCCATATTCCACAGGCAGTGGTTCAGTGCAGAGAAAGCATTCTTATTTTAAAAGTTCTTCTCTAGTTTCTTGGTAGCTTGCACTCTCTTTGCAAGCCTTTCCCTCTTCATTTCTGAAAATTGACTGTGAGTCAATGTGAGATTGACTGCACAATACGATGCAAGGAAGAGTACCCATATGAAAATAAATGTATCAGCATAGATTTATTTGACATGGAGTGAAGTGGAGGATCGCAAAATATATGTCTTATAAAGCTTGAGACTAACACCATAAAAAGCAAGACAGTTTACAATTGTGTGAACTTTAATCAACCTCAGTCAACAGAACCCAAGACAGAGATTGGAGCTGATTATGTAATAGAGAACCACAAAGACTTGAAAATAGAAAAGACAAAGGTCTTGCCATGTGTCAGTAGTATAAGGCTGCTCATTCAAAGAGATTAGAGGCAGAAAAGTTAGATTATCTAAGAATAGTTTAGTATCAGAAATCCACAAAAGACAATCCAAAATATGTTTTGGGGCACAGAGGACTGAAAGCCACAGAAATACCAATTGGGAATCAGGACAGTTGTTTCCTGCAGTGGGAGAATATTCTGATATAGCCAAGTGTTCCTATCTTGGACTAGTTAGTGTGGCTATATCCGCTCTTCTTGTCATGCCAAACGCCACTTGCAGTATAATTGAGGGCTTAGTACTTTCCTAAGATCAGATTCTGATCTCTTAGTTCTCTGAACCAGTAGCTTCAATCACTGACTCTGATCCTTCTTTCCAAGGTGGCTGACAGCCTTTAGCTTTCTCTACAGGTAGAGAGTCCAGCATTATATTCTCCTCTGAATCAGCTTAATAAACAAAAATAGTGCAAAACTAGAGCAAGTTAATAAATGTTGCATCTTGAGTGAATGTTTACAAAAAAAATACGAAATTGAGAGAAGTTAGGAAGAGTGATCTGTTTTGAGGATTGAATACTTGTCAGAAGAAGCTGAAATGGTTCTTTACAAGATGTTGGTTATGTCAGCAGGAAAATAAGAGTAAATATAATGCAGTGAAGAGGGGATACTTAAGAAGTCTGTGTGGTAAAACAAAACATGAGGTCAATTATTGACTGGGAAGCAGGAAATGTGTATTGAACGCATACTGAGTGAGCATTTTAACATATTTTTTATTCAAAGTTTTTTTATAAACAATAATAGAAGACAAAAACTCAAAAAAGGAAAAAGAAAAAAAAATATAAGAAAAGAGATAAAATAAAGGAAAGGAAGAAAGATGAAACAATAAGAAAAAAAGAAATTTGAAGAAATGACTTCTGATCTTTATCACAAGTGCAAACAAACTTAGTAACACTTCATCTCTTATAAGGCTATATGCAAGTATTTCTCCTTCTCATGACCCATCTCTTATCCATACCCAAATTATAAATCATTAACATTTCCACGCTGATGTCCACAAAAGTTGATAAATGGCTCCCAGAATGTTAATAGAAAACTGTCTATTTTAACCTTGATCAAACAAACTGACTTTGTACTCCTTTCTTTAGCTTCTATGAATCTTGCTCTTTAATTCATTCATTGTCGTAGGACTTGATCTCTCTTCAATTTTTGCTGCTCATTACCTATACTAAGGAACTAGAACTTAGATGTAGGAACAGGCTGATGTCTATAGATCTGCTGCATGGGATTCAGGAAGAAATCACTAAAAAACTGAATTAAGTAAGACAGAAATCCAGTATGTTGCTACATCCTGCGATGCCTGAGCAATTCCATATTTGCTAATCCTAGCAAATCTTGTCCTGTTTCAGTCTTCCTCCATTATCTGCAAGCCAGCATATATAGATAGATGTATGTATCCAAATGCATCAGAACACAACGATCTGATAACAAAATGAGATTTGAAAATGCTATTTTGGAGAGGGGAAAATGTATCAAAAATCACATTTCTGGTGGATTGTTTAAAAATAAATACACAAATAACAAAAAGGGAAAAACTTAGATGAGAATGATGATAAGGATGTGATCTAACACCACATCTACCCACCCATTTTTGTTTGTTTGTTTTAAATAGCATCTGGGGCCTTTATAACTTTCTGCCTCTTTAAAATCAAACTTCCTTAAATGTGTTTTTAAATATATGTTTTTATGTAGAAAGGCTGAAAGAAGACAATAAATTATCTGAGCTCTGCTGATGCATAATAATGTTATCATCCCAATGAAACTAAGCTGTTTCTGTCATGCCCTTCCTTACTTCCTCACATTTTTTCCAAAACATTTGGAAGAAAATCAATAACATATCATGCACACAGTGACACCTGGCAGTTTAATTTCAGAAGGTCTGCAGATCAATAGGTTTAGAAAAGCTTACAGTTTCTCTACAACCCAAGTGTAACTAATGCTAGAAACTGGGCATCTACAAGCTGCCAAGAATGTGGGAGGACAGTGTGAGACAATATCTTGATATTTATACATGTAAGGGGTTGCTACTATTTGTGCATTTCTTTAAAGATAAGTTGTCAACTAACATTTCACTGCTTTGCATTTTTCTTTTGGGAAAATGTGATTTTAGGTTTTTCTGCTGGTATAATGCAGATCCATTTACAGGGAGAAGTATATAAAGGCAAATATTTATATGTGACACAGAGGCAAGCATGACCTTCCAATGGGAAGGTCATATGATTTAATTCATGCTGAGATGATCATCTGAAAATTTGGAGGTGGAACACCCAAGCTCTTAGGCTGGAGAACAGATTTCTCGGCCAGGGAAGGAGCTGATATCAGATCAGAGGGGTATCCTCAGAGGAGATGGAAAAAAACAAAACATAAAAAGTCAAGATGAATGAAGCCCAACCCTTTTTTATGTATGTTTTAAGATCACCATCTTGACTGTTGATCTTCTTTGTAGAGGTCCTTGTTAAGGAACCTACCATTTTAATCCCAGGGACACTGAATTAAGTTGCATCATATAAGGGATCACTCTCAAAAATACAGGGTCATTCTGATACAAGACCTTAAAGCAGGGGTGTCAAACTGCTGGCCTGCGGACAGGATTTGTCCTGGCAAAACCATGCCCACCCCATTGCCAGCAATGGCAAAAAAGTCACGATACATCACGACATGTCACATTACGTTGCAAGTTTGACATCCCTACCTTAAAGTAATGTAATGTATGCAATTTATATAACATTAAAAGTAGTAAGTTGATTGCTTTCTATCATTTTCATAATTTTCCACTTCAATTACAGCAAATGTTATACATTTTGGAGAGACTGTGGATATTATAGGTAGTCCTTGTTTTGGGGTGAGCAACTCAGTTGTTAAGCAAAGTGATTGCTAAGTGAAAAATTGTGCCACCACAACTGTGCTAACAATTTAGCTTTCCTTTGCTTTACAGTATCAGAAAACTCTAAATAGCACGAAGAGCCCAAATGGTATGAAAGGATTCCAAAACTCAAGTCACAAGGATGCTGAATTAAAGGGCAAATCTTAAAGGTTTTCCCCCCACCCTTGGAATGCTTATTGTGGTGCTGGAATAATTATTAAGAAGGGAATTTATGCTTGTATTGACACTCATTCATTTATATTTTATTGAAAGATTGTAAGCTACCTAGAGTTACCTTGGCAAAATGGGCAGCATAAACATTTAATAAAGAAAAATAAATAAACTGAAGAGAAAGGGACTACAAGAGAGTAAGCTCCCACACAATGGTGAATACATATCAAAATGAATATGTTAGGACTGGCTGTTTGTCTTAGAAACATGCCCTGAACTTCATGTTCAAGGTCGTGGATTGTGTAGAACACTGAAACGTCTTTAATATAAATATATGCACTGCATTTTTGGACACTAGAGACAGGACTCATTAGTGTTGGGGTTGGTTACTCACTAAAGTTGCCCATGCTTTGAAATAATTTAGAAGAACTGCTTTGGATTTGCCTGAGCACAACTTCTCTCTGCTCTCATTAAATAATTCCTCTTAAGCATTGTATTAACTTTAATGAATGGATTTCTAAAAGCAGTTTTTTTTTAAAAAAAGGTTGCTTGGACAGAAATCTGAACAAAAATAAAAAAGCTGTTTTAATAAATAGGAGAGACATTCTCTGCTCACATGAAGTCCTAAGTGCCTCTTCCAAATAATTTTTAAATTGTGCACAATCCGATGTATAATATGACTCAGCTCACACTCAGAAGAAAGTAGGTTTAAAACGTCTGAATTATATCTTCAGTACTGAGAATTGAAGAGTTTATTTATTTATTTATTTATTTATTTAAATTTATATCCCGCCCTTCTCCTTGCGGACTCAGGGCGGCTGACAATCAGGTAAAAATACAAAAATAACACTACAAATTTAAAAATTAGTTAAAAGGGAAATATTTGAATTTGGTCAAATTAAAATATAATTAAAACCCCCTCTAAAAGTTTCCCCTAGGCCAGTCCCGCA
>NW_015387620.1:9927-33948 GCF_001527695.2 Protobothrops mucrosquamatus
GTCCCTCCCAACACCGCCCGCGCGGCCGCATTTTGGACTAGCTGGAGCCTCCGGGTGCTCCTCAAGGGGAGCCCCATGTAGAGAGCATTGCAGTAGTCCAGGCGGGAGGTGACAAGGGCATGAGTGACTGTGCGTAGGGCGTCCCGGTCCAGAAAAGGTCGCAACTGGTGAATCAGGCGAACCTGATAAAACGCCCCCCCTGGTCACGGCCGCCAACTGGTCATCCAGTGTCAGCCGTGGATCCAGGAGGACACCCAAGTTGCGTACCCGATCCGAGGGAGCCAGAGTTGCATCAGGATATTCTATAGTATGAGTAGTGTACATCAGTTGCTGAAGCCTTTTGATATTCTTCAAAGTCTGTAAGGATTCTCTTCAGTTGAAGGAAGAAGTATAATGGAGCAATGTGGAAAAGGTGACAATCCCTAGGCCATTCTTGTGTGCAATAGTGGGTTTATCCCCCTATTTTTGCTTGAAATTATTCAACTTATTTCATAAGATTAGGCTACTTATATCTGATCTTGTTAAACACTGCAGTAGACTGGAACCAATTATCTGAGTAATTCATAATTCCATATTATTAGCTTCAAACAAGCTATGTTTTTATTGCTGATATGTTGTGAACTCTGTTTTTTAAAAAGAAAAAAATAACAATTTCCCTGATTATAAAGTACTCAGGAACATTAATGTAATATATCACTGAATGAGTTGTTTTAACTAAAGAACATAGGGTGCTTGGCATTTTTTTTTTCAATTAGATAAGCAATAATATTTTAAAAGAATGCATGAAATTAGCAATTTCATTTACTTTCTCACCATGAATCTATATGGCAAGAAAAATAGAATAAACCCAGAACTCTATTCAATGTTTTGATTTTTCTTAATATTGCACAGCTTTATCTTATCAAATGTTATGGTAATGGGACAATTTTTCACTTTTCAAATAAAAAAATGGTCTCGTATTCACATAAATATTCACTTATGGAGACATACACACATACACATACATATAAACAAGTTACAGACACATGCATGTAAATAAAAATGGCTCAGGTGGGCAGCAGCTAATCAGAGGGGAACTATGTTCTTTTGTTTTGACCATAGCACATAGGAAGCAACTGATAGTTTGCCTACTATGCATTGAAAAGCATCAGGCAAACAAGACAGAACCATTTTAATCAGTTCTAAGGCACATAAGTCTGACTGATGGCTCCTTGCAAGACAAGGGTGTTCCCACCGTGACTGCTTGCCCCTGGAGGAGTCATTGCAAGTAAACACTCCCACTTTGACAACAACTGCTGCATTGATCAGAAGGGTTGTTGTCTGTTGTGGCCTACACACTTGCATGTGGAAATTCTGTTCCCAGACCAGCTGATGACCTACTAGAGGCTCTATGGCTTCTTGACTGTGCCCTGATGGTACTTCTGCATGCTCCTTGGAACTTTGCTTTCTGGAAATTTGACTGTAGGTTTTCTAAGGGATTTTGGACTGTTTTGAGGCAGTGCATGCATCTCTGTACTGGTGTGTGTGTGTGTGTGTGTGTGTGTGTGTGTGTGTGTGTGTGTGAGAGAGAGAGAGAGAGAGAGAGAGAGAGAGAGAGAGAGAGAGAGAGAGAGAGAGAGAGAGAGAGAGAGAGAGAGAGAGAGAGAGAGAGAGCAGGCCTAGGCCTAGGCCTAGGACAGGACATGGAATAGAGGATGCTCGATCTGTTGTCCCTGAGCCCATTGCAGGGTTTCTACTCCAACCCACCAGAGCTTTCACATGGCTGTCTTTTTACTGTCTGTATTATTCTGGAAAGAATTGCCATTCTGCTTATTCCATTCTGGTTTCCTGGCCATCCACAAACTACTTCAGGGGCTGAAGGCCATAAAGACCTTGACTAGGTACTGCCATTCCATTGCAGCATTGTTTGGTATCCAATGCCTGCTCTTGCTTCAACCCCCTCCCCGGCCACCTACGTGCCTGTGACCTATGTCAGCCAGAATATATTTAGGAAATTGATTTAATGCTCCTTATTTTAGTTGGGCAATTTGACAGATAACAAGACAAGTATCTGTCTATGCACATTTATATCTGTCTCACTTCAACACACTTTAGGGAAAGTGAGGAGTGGTTGTTTTCCAATGACACGGGCTCTTGAAAAATTGGAAACTGAATCCAGAGTAATATATCAATCACAATCTTTAACTTGTCTTGGATTAAAAAGGTAAAGATAGCGTAAGTTGCCAGCCGCATTACCACAGCAGCTCAAATACTGGTGGACAACATTTTAATGCAACCATATGTTGTTGTCCTTTTATTCCAAAAGTTCAAGGCTTTTCTTATTCCTGTACCATATAGTTTGTACTGCTGAAAATGAACTTTACAGCAGAATGGGGTTCTCTTGATAGCTGCTTTATATTCAGCAGTATGCCCTAGAACAGTGTTTTTCAAACTTGGCAACTTTAAGATGTGTGGATTGGCTGGAGAGTTTTGGGAATTGAAGTTCACATGTCTTAAGGTTGCCAAGTTAGAAAAACACTGATCTAGATGAAGGAGGAGGAGAAGAAGAAAGGAGGAAGGCAGCAATATATTACTTAATGGAATATTTACCATCCATGTTGTAGAAAGTGATCTAATTTCAAATATATATATTTTAGCAGATTTAGTTTGATTTTAATGATTATGCTGCTGCAAAATTCAAAGAAAGTAAAACATCCTTTTTGCAGTCAAAAAAGATCACATTGTAATTCCCCCATCTATAGATACCCAATTATAGTCAGTTAAGTCATGTTCAGTAAAGCATAAATGCATGAAACTGAGCTGAATTGTGGCCAAACCCTTTCTTTATCAATAGAAAAAATGTTGATTGCCTCAAAATCAGGAGTAACAATGGAAAATTCTGCCCTTAAACATATGAGACAGAAAACATAAATCACTTTCTATAAAGATTGTAAAGGAAATTGCTCTAATCATCTTACAGGTTTAGAGTCTGCACTTTCTAAGCTGAAAGCCAAAATGAACAAATATTGTGAAATTAAAAATAATGAGTACAGTAGTTGGATAGAAAGAAGAAATTGAGTTATAAAAAGATGGATGTTGGATCAACAGAGACAGATAATCAGCAAACAGTATTGTAGAGCAAATAGTACTACAAACTGGAAATCCATGTGGGGGGGGGTAGATGAAAATTAGAAACATCTAAGAGCAATTAAACTTTGTCTAAGACTCAAAGCAACATTTTACTTTTGGGAGCATCGTGGATGAGAAGTGACATGGAAAATTGCTTGATTTAAAAGAAGAACACTTAAAACATTTTCACACGTGATACTTGAAGGCTTTTTGAATTTCTGTCTGATGTGATGTGGCTCTCAATCCAAACCTCCGAGGGTAAAACTGCATCATGAGTTTAAAAAATGGCTTTCTTTCATCCTAAGTTAAAAACATTCACAGATGGAACAAAAAGAGTGGGAGAGAAGTGCGAAAATGCTCTTTGGTGTTATTCACACAATGAATACAGAATTGTCAGAAGTGAACAAGGAGAAAAAAAATCTGAAAGAATAGCAGCAAAAAATTCATAAATGGCAAGGTTCCAATAAAATAAAATGACAGAAAGCACTCAAAGATTTGCCGGCTACTTCAATGTCTTTATACCAAGAGCCAGAGGGTGGCTTTTAGAAAAGATCGCAAGGCCCCTTTAAAATTGCAAAGGCTGATTAGAGGGCTTTCTAGATAATTGCTAGTAACATTAAAATAATGGAGAAGCTCATGTGAATAAGCAATTTCAGATACAAACTGGCCAAGACACAAAGTGGCCTTGTAAATTGGCCTGTTGTATACCTGAACAGACTTTTGTTTTGCATAGAACAAGGAATTGTTGGATATCTAAGCTAATTTATGGCTATACAATCACTAATAGTTTACTGATTGCCTTTAAATTTCATCTATTACATTTACCCTTATGTTGTATGTGTGAAAGTTTTTATACTCTGTTTCTGTAGCTGAGTATAGTTTGGTAGCTATGGTGTTGGTATGCCTACATAATGATCCAAATATAAAAAAAAATCATTTTCTATTAGTATAATCTAGATTCTTCCAGATGTTGAAGAATTGTGAGGAATTAAGCAGTGATGAGTTTCAGACTGAGTGGCTATGGGTTAGTTTTCTGGTCATAATAAAGAATGCTGGGAGTTACAGTTGATGACAACAGTTTCTGTAGGGCTACCATCTCTCGGCTGCAAAAATCCAGACAACCACTAGATAGGAGGAAGAGAGATCATTCTGTATCTCTTTGCTGACATCTAGAGGTCTAGATAATCTAGATTGTGGTGTCAAACTGCCGGCCCACGGGCCAGTTGCATCATGCGGAGGCCGCGCCCACCCCAGCTCCAGCAATGCGAAAAAAGTCATGACAGAATACATCATGACACATCACGTGACATGGTGAGTTTGACACCCATGGTCTAGATTCTCCATCTCTGGTTTTGTGTCATTGAGAAACCCGTCTTACTGTTTCTCAGAAGGTTTCCTCGTCTTCTAAAACATTTTTCTTTTTATAGTCTCAGAGTGATCTGGTATTTGTTTTGTTTTTCTTAGTGGTCTTCTTGAAATTAATTCAGTGAATGTTTTTTTTTTAATTTCATTCTGTAGTTTGTATTGCTAGCCAGAAATGAGATTTTCTTTTGCCATTTAATTTAGTTCAAGAAAAATGGAATCTTCAGAGAGATTATTGTAAAAACATCCACAGATACACATAGTCGCGCACCTGCATATACCTTACTCACTTGTTTCATCCTTCCCTGTTTAGCTGGAAAATATCCGCTTGGGGCTTGTTATAAGAACATGTACAGTATGTAATAAATAGTTAGGCACTTAGAGCCAGCTGGAAGGATATAAGGTAAGGAATGTCTTTGAGAAAGGAAAATTTAGATCTTGCTTGTTTTATATTAACTAGAACTATGATTTGTCCTCTCCCTGATACTGTTTCTCTGGATCTTGGCTATTTATAGTGACCTCCAGCTTCAAACTTAATAAAATATGTAATCAGAATCTTCCTGTGAATTTCTACTTTAATAACAGAGTGATTAGAGTTGATTATTATTTCAGAATGTACAGTAATACTAAAGAATAAAAGCTTAAATAACAAAATAGTATGATTCATAATTACATTCATATTTTGGGAAGAAATTGTAGATGGTCTACAAGGTACTGAAATGGAAAAAAACTGCACAACTGTATGCTTGATAGCCATCACATGGACTTACCCTCATCTATAAATATAATTATTTCATAGATGCCTGGGCTGTGTATTTAATATCACAAAGAAAAACTAATTGTAGAACACTTGGTGGAAAATGGATTAGACTGCATGAATACAATCCAAAATATTTGAGCGTCTGAAAATTATATTGTCCTATACAGTATATCCCTTGTATAGATCCATCCTTTAAGTGGTCTGCTTTTTCAGGTAGAGAAACCCATATTAACTCTCTGCAGTTTTGTCTGAATGACCTCTTGGATAGTTCAGATGGTAGAATGGGAGGCTTTTGAGATGCTGTTCCATCTGGAACTTTTTAAAGCCATTTGTTCAATTTAAGCTTGAAAAAAGAACAAATAACTACCTCCTTCCCAAATAATTGTGTAAACTACTTATTGTGTATCCTGAAACTATCAGATTTACTGTCTGGCTAACAATGAAAAAAAGGAGTCTTCAGTAAGCGAAGTCAGAACTAGGTAGTGATAGGCAATCTCATGGTTCATGACCAATTTCATGTAGCCCCTCTTTGACAGTGAATAATGGAATATCTTTGACCTGGATTTTAGAATTAATTAGAAGAGAAGATCTCAGAAACATTATTAAACCTTAACAGTGAAATTTTGTGTTTAGAATAGATTTATGAGTTCTCTTCAAAGCAATTAAAATACCGTAGAGCTGAAGGGTTCCATGTTAAAGAAGAGTAGGACTTGAGACTCTGTTTTTGATCCAGGGCAGAATTATGAGATATAATCATGATCGTTTAATAAACATTCCAGACTTAATCAGGATAAGGAAGCAACACTAGCGTGTAAGACTACCCATTCTCTTAAAATTATATTACAGTTGGAGATATATATTTTTTAAAAGATATTTTTACAAGAATATCCTTTTTTAATTAAATCGGATTTCTCTTCTACACAGACTTTAAACTCTTTCACAGTACAGCTGGCTGGATGGTGACTACAGTATGTAAAAAAAAAGGTGGTTAAGTTAACACATAACATGCTGACAGCTAATTCTGTTTTATCTTCTTAGAGGAGAGAAAAACATGTTCTTCCAGCTCTTTCTCATGCTATACAATGAACAGAAGGGATAGGTGGTTTTCTATTATTGTTCATAAAAAGGATATTGTAAAAAGAACTCCTGTAGCAATGTATAATCTATTATTGAGATACAACAGCTTCATTGTAACTGTTTTTTATTATTTTATTTTTTTACTTTTCATATTTATTTAAAAGTTTTATTATTTTATTTGTCCAAATTATATAGCCACCCATCTCACCAAATATGCAATTCTGGACAACAGAATTAATTATTTTAATTAATTATTATTTATTCTGCCCTGGTGGCACTGTAGTTAGAATGCAGCACTGCAGGCAAACTCTGCCCACAGCTGAAAGTTCAATTCTGATGGGGCTCAAGCCTTCTATCCTTCCAAGGTTTGTAAAGTGAGGACCCAGATTGTTGGGGCACAATGCTGACATTGTAAACTACCAGAGGATGCTGTAAAACACTATGAGGTGGTATATAAGTCTAATGCTATTGCTATTACTATTAATTATTAAAGGTATTAAGAGAAAAACATTGTCAAACATCAGACAAAAATAATTTCCATAAGTATTACTGCAGAACTTGCTGAAGTTCATAATGATGGACACCCTTCTCCTAAAATGGCAGAATGTAAGTCATTCCAAGTTCCACTGCTGCTCAGTATACTGTAGTAGTAGAATTTCCTACTACATTAATAATTTTAAAATCAGAAGTGGATTTCTACATAGATATCTTTCTAAAATTTATAATGTTCAGTTCTGGTATATGAGGACTTTAAATGTCTTTGTGAGCAGACTGAATGTTCATAAACATTGAGTAGATGTAAGATAAGATAACCTTTATTGTCATTTTTATACTGTGGGCACAATGGCACACACCAAAAATGAAATTTAGTTGCCCGCTCTCAAAGTAAAACACATACATGACACACACCTAAACATACTATGAACAACATATGTATAGACCCACGTCTCTACATATACATAGCAAATAAATATTAAATATTGTCCCTCTTGAATATATAACGGAAGGAGGAAGCTTGAGAGTTCGCAAGGTTAATGCAGTATGGAATGAAACTCTGGCTGAATCTGGATGTTCTGCTTTGGATACCACGAAGTCTCCTCCCAGAAGGTAACAAGGAAAACAGGTCATGAAGAGGATGTGTAGTGTCCCAGATAATCTTACGGACCCTGCTCAAGCAACGCTTCTGTGCTATGTCCTGGATGGGAGGGAGCGAACTGCCAATGATCTTTTCGGCCATTCTCACCACTCTCTGCACCACCTTCCTGTCTGAAGCAGTGATGCCTCCAAACCAGACTGTGATGCTGTATGACAGGATGCTCTCGATTGTCCCCCTGTAGAAAGTGGTCAGGACAGGGGAAGGAAGATGTGCTTTTCTCATGCGATGCAGAAAATGCAGGCGCTGCTGTGCCCGCTTCACCAGTTTCTCACTGTTGAGCAACCAAGTCATTTCTTGAGAGCTGCACAGAGGCTAAACAATATGAGAACAAAATGTTTAAGGAATTAAATCTCCAAGTCAGATTTCATCCCAGCTTGGAAGTGACTGGATACGCTTTTGAAAAATTCACTATTTTATACATCTCAATATCTATTAAAAATTTTAGTGTCAAAAGCTACAATATGTTGTTAACTTTAGAATTAACATTAAAGAATTATTGCTAAGGATACCATAATAATAAAATATTTGAAATACAGTATCAAAATGTTAAATGTATTTTTTAAGAAACAAAAACATCATAACTCCTGAATTTTTAAAAAAAACCTTCCCCAGTTTTGAGTTCCTTCCAAATGTGTTAAATACAGTCATGGCTGATAATTCTGTAAATTAAAACTCACTATCTCATAGCTTTGGAAGGTAAAGTAGTGCAGTCAGGCCAAAAACTATGAGCACAGCCAGTGATTTTGCTCTGAGTTCATAAACGAGCATTAATGGCATCAGCCTTTGGTAAATTTGTTCCCAATATATCAAGATGAATGAAGACTATTCTCAGAAATGTGAATTTGCCTTGTTTTGTTTTTTACACTATTGCTTACTTTTAAAGATATTTTAAGTTTGAAGGGGCTTATTTATTTTTCTTGTATGAAAGTGTCAGATGATACTTTTTAAAGTTCTTAAATATGTGACCTTTGTATGGGTACCATTGCAAATCTCCATGTCTTAAGTTACCCAGGCTGAAATGATTCTTGGAATACAATAAATAAACATGGCATGTCATTATCTCTGCTTTGAGTAAATGGAAAGGAACTACAAACTATCTATCCAGGAGCCTTCCATTTCTTGGGAATGCCTTAGGAGTGCAGAAATAAAAGCCATCAATAATTAGCCGGAAGCACTCCCACCCCAGCAAGATATTAGAAATCTAAATCGCCAACAAGGGCTTTTCTCAACCACATAACAAACTCTACTGTGATGATTTAGCCAGTAAAAAAAGGCTCAAGAAAATGCCAGGTCTTCTAGGTGAGGTATTTCTTTACTGAAAAAATCTAGCAGTACATGTAAGAAATACTCTTCCACAATCTGGGTACAATCAGTTACATGAAGATAATTTTCAAAATACCCTATTACTCTGCCCATTACTGATATTCCAGTTGTTGAAGTCCAGAGGCTAAGTTGTGAAAGGCAAATATAGTTAAGTTAGTCTGGTTAAGGGGAAGGGCCATCTGCCCATAGTTAGGGAAATAAATACTTTGAATGAATGAATACTTGAAAAACCATAATCAGAATCATTGCCATAAGAGTCTAAAAAGCTTGTGAGGTGTATGATTTAAGACCTGTCCACTTTTTAAATCAGAACATTGTATTTTCTTATTTATTTGTTTGTTTTTTATTTGTTTACTTTATGTCACCCATCTCACTATTCAAAGCAAGTCTAGCCAGCTTACAATAAAATCATAAATATAAAAAACATTTTTAAGACAATCTGCTAGGTTCAGATGTCTTTTGTCCTAAATCATTATTAAAATGCATCTAGAAAGACAAAAAGGCAGGCACATTTCAAAATTTATACTTGCATAATTTTTAGGAGCATTCTTAGGAATATACTTAAACCTGAACTCTCTGCCTCCACCTCTCAAAAATAAACATTAACTACTTTTGAGCAACTTCAGTTACTCAAAACCTGTTTTGAAAACATCTCTCAAGTATTAATAAACATTATTTTGTGTGTCAGCTCCACTAGGTAGACCAGACCAGGAAATCAACTCCACAGGAAAGCTAAACCTTTGATGAAATTGACTGTAATAGTAGAATCTTGCAAGACTGCTTGTGTTGTACTTCCTCCCTTTCTTATATGACAGTGAAACAGCATTTGCCCAAACTGCTGTCTCATTGATTTGGACTTTAAAATGTTTCAATTGCTTTTGCCTTGGTGACGATTCTTGCATATCTCCATCAAGGTCACCTTCCATACTCTCTACAGTAAGCATTTATAATATACTCTATTTATGATCAATCATCGTCTGCTATCCTTCAATTATTGTCTTCCTGAAAAATAGTTCATGCAATTTTACAAACATTTGTGGTGTAGACAAAATTATTTCTGTATTATTTTTAACATAATTGTGCTGGGTTTGCTAAGCAGAGCTCCTAATGCAGATGGAATATCTAAGCCCCTTTCTCCCTTCCTTCCTCCTGCCTTGAATTATTTTGATTAATTTTTAATTAAAAATAAATTTAGACTTATTAGTAAATCTGGCCATGATCAGCTAGTTTGTAAAGCTTTTGCACCCCAGAGAAACAAAATAAACCCATCATCAGGCTGTATTTTTATGTAACAAAATGTTTATAACTACATATCATGATGGTACAATATAGACTTTGGAGCCTTAATGAGCTAAAAGATTCACGTTCAATGTCTGGACAGAAAAAACATGAACTACAGCATTACATATTGAAATGATTAATTTGAAATAAATGCTTAAGTATCTTTTCACCACTTGTTCTGTTTCCATACTCAATGTGGAAACAAATGGATTTTGCTGTTTGGAGAACTCTCAAATAAAAAATAACCTCTACATTTTTATAAACAGAAAAATAAAGCAATAATAAGATATATGACATCTAAAATTTAAGTAACACTTTCAAATAAAAATACATTCAATATTGATTGATTTATTACACATTTCCTATTTTATAGTAGGTATTCTATGTGTGAGAGAGATAGAGACAAAGTAATGAGCATATTTTTTTCTTCTCTGAAAAATGAAATTGCTGATACTATATCACAGTCTTTCTGGCTATTTCCAGTTAGTTCAATCTCTATTTTTTTTTACTGTTCTCTTCTGACTCAATAGCTAAGATGCATGCTTTACAAAACAAAAATTTCTAGAGGACACTGATAATTCCATGAACACTATACACTGGCCATTTAAGGCCTATTCACAATAATGAAGACTAGCAAACACATGAACTGTCACATCTATATATGCACAGAAATAATTCATATCCACACTGAAGGCTTAGAAATAATATTAACAAGCCACTATGAAGAGCTGACAGAGATTCTTTAGCACAAGGACAATGGCCAACTTGAAGATCTTGAAAAGATTAAGAGCTTTTCTATAACCACAAAGATTAACATAGCTGAAGCACTGACCTTTTCAGGACATTCAAGGTACCAAGAATGAGTGACAAAAAAAGAAAAAAAATAGGCACCTATCAAAACTGAAAATTTGGATAGAGTTACTAAACCTACCTTGAATATTAAAAAAAATCAATCAGCCTATTGTGGATCACATAAGCTTTTTTATATTATGATATGACAAGAGGTTGTCATATTTAGGACATGTGATAGGAGGAGATAAGAGTACAAAAACAGTTAGGTTGACAAATTTAAGGGAAGGAGAAGAAGGAGAAACCATCAGATAATATGAAAGGATGTGATCCAAAAGGTTATAAAACTGGCCTTGGAAGATTTGTGGATTTGTGCTGATGCCAGGCTGAGATAGTACGTATTATGAGGTGAAGATTAGCCAGTGAGGTGGGGTGATACTAAGGTGAGGTTGTAGAAGACAGTTTCATGTCACAGATCATGGCAAAACAGCACAGGAACAAGATAAAGGTACTTATACTGCATCAGCAAGATCTCTCCCAGGCAAAGATTGCAAAGCAAACAAGATGTGTTCTTTTCAAACTCTTTTAAAGAAGCACAGAAAAATTGGCAACATAGTGGTTGGCCAAGAAAACTTAATGCAGCAGATGACAGACACCGCATGCTCACTTCCTTCGACATTGGAATATGGTCAGCAGTGGCATCAGCATAGAACTGGCACAAACCAGTGGGACCCAGGTACACCCATCTACTGTCTGGAGAGGTCTGGACAGACATGGTCTTCATGGAAAAATTGCAGCCACAAAGCCATACGTCCGATGTGGAAATAAGGCTAAGCAACTCAACTTGGCATGAAAACATTGGAACTGGGGTGTAAGAAAATGGCAGCTGGTGCTCTGGACTGATGAGTAAAATGTGAAATATTTGGCTGAAACAGTAGGCAGTTTGTTTGCCTTAGGGCTGGAGAATGTATGTAATGAGTGTCTACAATCAACAGTGAAGCACGGTGAAGGTTCCTTGCAAGTTTGAAGCTGCATTCCTGCAAATGGAGTTGCAAATTTGGTCAGGATCAATGGAGTCCTCAGTGCTGAGAAAGACAGGCAGATACTTATCCATCAGGCCATACTATCAGAGAGGCGTGTGATTGACCCCAAATTTATTCTGCAAATATACAGCCAATGTCATTAAGAGCTATCTGCAGCATAAAGAAGAACCAGAAGTCCTGGAAATGATGATTTGCCCCCCACAGAGCCCTGATCTCAACATCATCAAGTTTGTTTGGGATTACATGAAGAGACAGAAGGATTTGTATGGAGGTTGTATGATCACTTCATTTCAGGCTATTTATTATTTTTTCAGTACTTCTGTGAAGAATTGCTCACTGGGTTAAAAAATATTTTTATTTGTGAAATATTTTTCTGCCTATATTCTGGGACTCCAGAGAATTCTTCCACATGCAAGCTATGTCAGTAAGTTATTCATAATTCTGCTGATAAGTGAAGTTTAATTAGCTAATTCTATAATTTAGTCTAGTAAACAGTTGGTTTACTTTATTTATTAATCATATTTAAATTCCACCACAATCTCCAAGGACTATAGTAGTTCATCAAAATAAAGTTATGTGATAAAATACATATAACATCCAAAATCCAAATTAAAATAAAAGTTGGAGTATAAAAATATATAAACGAAAAAGAACCAATCTATTAATTTAATCAAAAATCCTCCAGAAGAGCTCTCGTTGAGCTCTGCTAAAGAAGGTAATCTGATCTCCATCAGAAAGCCTTTCCAAAGGACTGGTACTCCCACCTAAAGTAAGGAGCCAATATCAGCTTTTCCTGGCTAAATTGAATTAGCCAGGCTGGTTCCAATTGAAAAATATGATCCTGGATATAATTGGATGCCAAATCTGGCTTTATACTTTAGCACTAAGACTTTAATTTGTACTTAGAAATCTATTACCAACCAATACAAGACTCTCACTACTCTCTGAGTAGTCTTTAAAGACAGTCCCATGTAAAGTGTGTTGCAGAAGTCCAAACAGGTGGTATGAAGATGTAGCAAGGATTTTGTCCCCAAATTAGGCTACAAGTGCTGAACTATCCAAAGCTGGGTGAAGTCATCCTTGACCATGGCCTGCGCCTGCTGCTCAACAAGTTTAAAAAGTTGCTTTAAAAAAAGTCAGCTTCATTTATTTTATTTATTTAGCATATGGCATAGTTTCCCAACCTTTCCAGCTTTGTGTACTGGTGGGAGAGGGGGGAGAGGGGAAGATTTCACATGAGTGGTGGGCATGCATGCATTCATGCTTGCCTGCCATTTCTGCAGCCTGGTTCTGAACAGCTCAAGGTTTATATAGGAATTGTTAAATTAAAATAAAACCATAATAAAATCACCATAACATGGAGACATAAAACTGCAATAGGATGGATGTTATAATTCAATATCTAAAGAAGCTAACCATTTAACTGCTTCTGGTGTGGCTGTAATGAGATCATCCCAGGTGCCTTGAAAATTGAACTATATGTATTATAGTTTGTTCCAGAGCACCACATTGTGGGCTCTTGCTATTCCCCAATTAAAGAGTTTTGCCTAGCTCTGGTATGGCCTGTCCTGATTCTATTCAGATGGCTCCATATTTGGGGGACAAGTGGTTTTGTTAGGTCAGTGTGATCTTTTTGGTTGTAGTTATTTAAAGTCACCCGTCTTAATCGCCATTCTTCATCTAGCATCTAAGACTGTGGTATATTATCCCAAATTGGTTTCCTAGACTTAAGCCTCATGATAGGTAGAGAGTCTAATATTTTATGTATTGAAAGATCTCTAGGAGTTGATGACATGTTTATCTTATACCACTGTCAGATTGCCTCTTGTTGCCTGAGATCAGGAGGGTCAATGTGAGAATGGTATGGATTTAAGGTTCCCAGATATTATTCTCATTGTGTCATTAAGGTGAACATTAATCTTGTTGGTCTGACAACTTTTTCCCCAAATAGGTACACAGTATTTGGTATGATATGGTATGGTATGAAATCACCCATCTTAATTGCCATTCTTCATCTAGATCATAAGACATGGTATATTATTCCAAATTGGTTTCCTAAACTTAAGACTACTTAAACTTAAACTTAATACCACAATGGTATGCACCGGACAATGTTCTGTCTTTAACAGAGTAGCTAAAAGTCTATACATACGGTGACCAAACTGGTTATTGCATCCTTCACAGTCAAAAACTACAGAGGTAGCAATTAGACTACAACACAACAATTCTTTTAAGAACTCACTGACAAAAGATACTGAACTCCAGATCCATATTTTGCAACTAAACATAGAAGACTTAAGTATATAATAAATGTGAATACCTAAGCAGATTGATCCTAGATAATAGGATAGATGTTATAACACTACAAGAGACTCATTTGGCTGACAAGGAAAAGATTAAAGCTCAAGGGAAGATCCCTTGAGATGCAAAATTGTAGCCGACATAATGTCTAATATTCATGGCTCGATAAAAAATCAGCTTAATTTATATATTAATTTATATTTAAATTCATATTATGAAAAACATGGTGGGTTCTTACAAAAGCCCATAGGGGTGATTGGAAGGGAATGTATAGTATGTTGATGATGATGATGATGATGATGATAATAATAATAATAATAATAATAATAATAATAATAATAATAATAATAACAACAACAACAACAACAACAACAATAATAATAATTAATAAATAAAATAAAAATAAAAATAAAAATAATGATAAAGTTGGAAGGGACCTTGGAGGTCATCTAGTCCAACCCCCTGCTCAGGCAGGACACCCTATACCATTTTGGACTGTCCAGTTTCCAATGGCTGTCCAATTTCTTCTTAAAAACTTCCAGTGTTGGAGCATTCACCGCTTCTGGAGGCAGGTTGTTCCGCTGGTTAATTGTTCTAACTGTCAGGAAGTTTCTCCTTAGTTCTAGGTTGCTTCTCTCTTTGGTTAGCTTCCACCCATTGTTCCTTGTCCTGCCTTCAGGCGCTTTGGAAAATAGCTTGACTCCCTCTTCTTTGTGGCAGCCCCTGAGATATTGGAACACTGCTATCATGTCCCCGCTCGTCCTTCTCTTTGTTAAACTAGACATACCCAATTCCAGCAACCGTTCCTTATATGTTTTAGCCTCCAGTCCCCTAATCATCTTTGTTGCTCTTCTCTGTACTCTTTCTAGAGTCTCAACATCTTTTTTACATCCTGGTGACCAAAACTGGATGCAGTATTCCAAGTGTGGCCTACCAAGGCATTGTAAAGTGGTATTAATACTTTATTTATTTTATTTATTTATTTATATTTGAATTTATATCCCGCCCTTCTCCCGTAGGACTCAGGGCAGCTGACAATCTATTTAAAATACATACAAAACAATACAAATTTAAAATTAATTAAAAAGAATATTAAATATTTGTCGAATTAAAATATAATTAAAACCCCCCTAAAAATTACCCTAGGCCAGTCCTGCAAGCTGGAATAACCAAGTCTTGAGGGCGCGGCAAAAGGAAGGGAGATCTTCACGTGATCTTGATTTATCTTCACGTGATCTTGAAGGGAGATCTTCACGTGATCTTGAAGGGAGATCTTCACGTGATCTTGATTTATCTTCACGTGATCTTGAAGGGAGATCTTCACGTGATCTTGATTTATCCCTCTGTTAATGCAGCCTAGTCAGAATTTTTTTTTTCAACATTGGTCAGTATGCCAGCTGTATCCCTTCATAGACAGTAATGATTGTTTCAAATTGGTTCAAGTCTCCAGACTTGATTTCTCTAATGAAATGTATACCAAAGATCCCAGGATCAAATCTTGGATCTTGACTTAAATTAAAGGACATAATTGAAAATATCTCTGCCTTAAATCTTACCATTTGGATAGACAGGCAAACATTCTGACTTGGGATAAGGCATTTTTCCTGTACTTTTTATATTTGTTTGTGTTTTAGGATGCACACTAACTTCCACTGTTGTGTTGATCAGTCCACTGAGTTTCTACATCTATGAGCTACAGTAAATAAGCATCTAAAGTCATCCAGTGTTCCCCTGCAGCTATGAATTTCAAAAGGGGAAGTGATAGCAATAGACAAGCTGTCAATAAGATCACTCTGTTTTCCACTAGTAACCCCCTGAAAGATTTCCTGGAATCCCTAGGAAATGTTTGGATAACTACTTAACCCACCCTTAGTCATTTGTTTTCAGTAGAACAGCTTGCTGCCTGTGTCCATCGTCCCTTCTTGCCCCCTGACTGTTTCACTCATCAGAAAATCCACAGTACTTTAAATATTCTGAAGATAGAAACTCAAGATGTTAGGGACAAAAAAGGGAAAATAGAAAATAGAACTTTCAATAAACCTTAGTCAGATTTTTTTTCCTCTCCTTTTGCTTCTGTTAAGAAGAACAATTTATTTGCCAGATTATTTTCACACAAATAATTCTGAATTCTAATTTTCTATTTTATTCTCCATAAAGTGGAAATTATTCTGATAACATTCCTATATCCATGCATGCAAGCATGCATTCATACATTTATTCATTCAGTTCTAGTTATATAATATTTCAGTGGTCTTGGCTTATAAATAGTGTATTTTTAACTTGATTTGCTCCTCATTACTCCTCATTTCAATGCTGTTGCAGCTGTGTCCATTTTTGGTATGCTTGGTTACCATCCTTTGGTGACACAATTGTGCCTCTTTTTTAAAAGGGTCAATTCTTCTCCTTACCTAGACAATCTGACAGCTCAGTGAATAAAGATCATGGGTAGCCTTGGCCAGTGGTGGGATTCAAATATGTGAACAACCAGTTCTCTGTGTGGATGCCACTTCCAGAAGTCCATTCTGGGCCTGGGCAACAAAAAATTCTGCTGAAGTGGTGCGAACTGGCTGAATCCCACCACTGGCCTTGGCTCTTTTCTCACACATCATCCCATTTTTCAACCAAAAATACTAATTAGAGGAGAACTGTTTCATTTTATTTATTTTATTTTGTTTTCTCTTCCTAAAACGTGTCTTTCTCTTTCTCTTCCTGCTTCTATAATCTGGGTATTTATATATTTATGTATTACTGATAGAGTGGTTGCCTTGGAGTTTACATATATCTATCTATAAATCCACACACTGCACCAGTGTGGTAGATAGACATAAACATAGAATAATAGAGTTGGAAGGGACCTTGGAGGTCTTCTAGACCAACACTCTGCTCAAGAAGGAGATCATATATCATTTCAGACAAATGGTAGTCCAGTCTCTTTTTGAAAACCTCCAGTGATGGAGCACCCACAACTTCTAAAGGCAAGCGGTTCCACTGGTTGATTGCTCTAACCATTAGGAATTTTCTCTTTAGTTCTAGGTTGCTTCTCTTCTTGGTTAGTTTCCATCCATTGTTTCTTGTGTTGCCTTTTGGTGCTTTGTAAAATAGTTTGACAGCATCCCCCCTAGACTTTGTAGGACCCCCTCAAATATTGAAACACTGTGATCATGTCTCTCCTAGTCCTTTTCATTAGACTAGACCAGACATGTCAAACTCGCGATGTCAACGTGACGTCGTGCAACGTATCGGGACAGTTTTGCCATTGCCAGCAATGGGGTGGGCGCAGCTTCCAGATGACACGTCCAGCCCGCAGGCTGGCAGTTTAATACCCTTGGACTAGACATACCTAATTATGTAACCATTCTGTAATTCCTGTAATTATGGATGCCAATTATAATCCAGAATCTGCAATCTGTTGATTTATTATAATAATATCAATAATGTTATTAGTTGTAGATTCCCAATTCAGTAGGAGTCAGGCAGCATCCAAATCCAGTAATAAAATAAAAATTTATTTCTTTGATTTTTTATAGCAGCCCATCTCAGCAAATGACTCTTATCAATATATATTGTTGATAACAATATAATAATAGCATATAAAAGTGTATTACATAAACATAGTTATTAGGAAGAGAATGGAATTCCCAGTGTTGACATCAGCTAGAACTGGCAAACCCAAGTAAAGAAAATGGGGAAATTGGACATTGTGCAGGACTTTATTTTTATTTATATTTTTTCCTTCCTTCTCTTACACTTTGAAGAGACTTTCGAACAAATGTGCAAACAGAAATGTAAAAACAAGATTTGCTGAATCTTTATTATTTTTATGTATCTGTATTTTTTGATGGCTATATCTGTTTGGTAGCCTTTGAGAAGAACATTTATTTATATCTGCTGGAACTGTGCCTCTGAGAAGAACAGCAATACACAGTAAGTCCAGCATTTTCTTCTCTAGACAGATTGCAAAAAAAAATAAAAAATAAAAAACAAGTTTGAGAGATATAAGCAACACTTTAAACAAAAATAAATCTGAGTAAGTCCTCTGTGATGTTTGACTATACACTCCCTGACAATATTAGCATGAAATTTATTATCTCTTCTGCTATATATTTTTCATTCTTAAGAATCAGATTTGCATCAACATATTCTAATCATCATAGCAAGGTCTAGAACACTATAAATACAAACCTTTCAGAAAAATAATTCACTTAGCTTTGGCGTCACAGCATAGGATTAACCATTGTTTCAATTTCAAAATAATTGCATGCATTTTAAAAAATGTATCCTCTCCCCCAAACACCCTTATAAAAAAAAATCTGCTTTGCAATATATTTGCAGATCTCTAGTAACCCAGCATACTTCAAGACCTCCCACCAAGATACAATTAATTCGAATGAGATGTTTCAGTCACAAAAGACAAAGGTGGCAGAAGTGTTGTAACCACTACCTGTCTTATGCTGGGTTTGCACTACTCCTTCCTTGTAACTGGCTTCACGCACTGATTAATAGTCTCTTTCCACTTCAGACTTTAATTAAAAGCTATAAAAGCAGTCAGCTGTAATCCATGAATGTGTTGGCGACAAAAAAGTGCCATTATATAGTGGTAAGATCAAGCACTGTACAAATTTAGTGTGAAACCATGTTAAATAGATCCATATGCCTTCATTTAATGTAATATTTCAAGGGCTACTTGGTAGGACTGGAAAATGCCTGAGATAGTCAAGTATCAATTAAAGTCAGAACCCATGGTGTGATGCATAATTATTTTTACCTACATACTGATAACCTCAAAGGCAAGTTGTATTGTAAGAGATTATCTACTCACAACAGTCAATGCAAATTATATAAAACAATGCAGTTCTTTTGGCAATCTAACCAATTATACTGACCTGTGTGTGTGTGTGTGTGTGTGTGTGTGGTGTGTGTGTGTGTGTGACCTGTGTGTGTGTGTGCCCAAATTAATGAATTTGCATTCATAATGATACAGAGTTCCATTCTGGTTCACAAATAGATATTTGAGAAGATAGATAATGGTTCAGATTATATAATACATGGTAGCTGGGGAATTCTGGGAGTTGACATCCACACATCTTAAAGTTTTTGAGATGGAGAAACAGTGTTCTAGATGATGAAAATCAAATTGAAAGACTGACTGATTAAATAAGTAAATAAATAAGTATCAAAATAGGATTACGAAGCATCCCGTTATTAAAGCCATCTTGCATAGCTGTAACTGTGAACTGAAGACACAAATTCTCAGGTGTTTATTCCCTGAGGACTAACTGTGACCTCATCAAGCCATGTTATTGTCATAAAATTGAGTTCAAACCACTCAAAGTTGAGTTTTTCCAGTAGTTCTCTTATTCTTCTGTTATTCAGACAAAAAGCAAAGAAAGCATTCACTGAGTTTAATTAGTCCCTTTATATTTATACATATATAGTACTTGTCTAATTTCAAAGTTATCTTGCTACAATAAACTATGCCCAACAAGGCTATTCAAATAACTGTGCCCAACAAGGCTATTCAGGTTAATATGCCCAACAATGCTATTCAAATAACTATGCCTAACAAGGCTTGACCAACTCAGATTATTATGTCCAACAATGCTACTCAAGTTGCTGCAAGTATTGTTGCCCAACTAGGCTACACATTCATACAATACTCACATACATTCTTAACACAGGTGATCAGGCTGTGTTAGAGTGGGCTGGGAATCAAACTCAGGGCGTCCCCTGCTCCAACAAGAGTCACCTTGCACTTCGGGGTCTGGGTTCATTCCAGTCTTCTCTTTATACCCAGCTTGTTTACTCAGAATTCATGTGTATGGTACATCCTGCCCGATCACATCAGGAACTTCACATTCTTACTCCCTGTTCCATGACTCCATGAAAAATGCAATCCACTGCATTCCTTTCACCCACTTATGTTCCACCTGGTATCATCAGTAATAATTCATTCATACACATATCCAGGATCTTCTGTTATCAGTGATACACACATTCCAGTTTTCCAGGGGGTTCATGAAAAGGCTAGATATGGTTGTATTATAGGCCCACTATACTTCTGACTTATTCTAATATATTATACATTCTGTATCACATTTGTAATATATTCTTAGCATATAACATATAATATGTAACATATTGTATGTGAGATAGATTTCCAGGTCAGTTCTATATGTTCAAAATGCCTCTTTTCCTTTGGCAAGTATGTAGTAGCAATACTAGAAGATAATCCACTCTTCACCATTCTGTTCATCTATTTGGTCCCCTGAAACCTACTTATCTCATAAACTGAATCCAACTCTTTAATGAAATAATTATTCATTTGATGCTTCCAAGCTGATTTCTTTAAAACCAATTGTTCCAAGGCAAAGCAGGATAGTCTGAAAGTTGACCTTGTGCCTTTCTAAGTCTTTTAAAATCACATGATTGAATATTCTAATGTAACAAGTGTTGCTTTATCATGTCCAATAACACGCACAGCTATGCTGAAAATTTCTTCTGTATTTTGCGACTAATTTCAATCAACTTGACAGAAAAGAAAAAGGAGGGTTATATTTATCATAGTTACATACAGTAACTTCTAAGATGAATGTATGAATATCTCACATTAGTGTCCAACTGTTTCTCCAATGAGCTATTCTTTCCTGTTGTTCAGTCCAAGAGGCACAATCATGGAACAACTAATAGACTTTTTAAGATCACAAAGCAAATAATATCAGGTAGGCTGCAAAGTGCTAGTGATATGCCTAGCAAGTAAAGAAAAAAAAAGCACAGAAGTAGAAACTGATTTTTTTAAAAAAAAAATCGTCTTAAGACCCAATTCTAATTTTACTAAATGCAACATGAATGTGTTTGTCCCCCCAAAAAATCACAGAAATGAAACGGGCTTTATAGGCTGTCAAATCATATCCACAGCTCTATCCAGAAATACAACTGAAAACATTCTGAGACTTCCCTCCTTTTCCTCTTCCTCTCCCAAAATCTAATGGGAAGAACTCAGCACGTCCCTTGGTTCAACTGTCAATTCATTCTTATGGATACAGCACAAGATTTTTCCCAAATTCATCTGGAGTTTCCTTAGTGTAACCAGGGTCTATGATTTCATTACAGAATAAACTCTAAGTTTATTTTAACACTTAACTCTGATAGAAAAATGCTAAGTACTTCTTTAGTTACATTTTCTGAATCTTCAACCCATGTAGTTATCTAAGATTGTTCTCCTAAGCCTGGAATCTAACCCTCCACATTTCTTCTATTCCATCTCTCATTACTCCAAATCTTTGTTAAAAAATAGCTGCTCAAATCAAGGTACAATACTTTTACCAATACAGAATATAACTAGAGCATTTATATTCTATGGTTTGGAAGCTAAACTTGCTGCCTAAAACTACATTTGCCTTTTCAACAACATATTATACTGCTGGTTTTTTTCAGCTTGTAATCAACCATAATTCCAAAATTTTGTTGAAACACCCTAGTACCAAAAACAAAAACATACACGCCCCAGTTCAGTTTGAAACATTACTATTGTTGAGCATTTTCCAAATATAATTTTCTAATAAGATACGCATCTACCTAAGAAGCATACTTAGTATATTAATCATACTTAGTATATTAATCATAACATCATCTTTTTATAAAGGCAAGATATATTACATCATAACATCCCCACTGTTTACTAAGGATTTGGAAACCTATAGTAGTGATCTGCTCCTTCATTAATTCTCCAGAATATCTGAAAATACTTGTTTCACCAGGCAATCATAAGGAGGAGGAATAGGCTGACAATTTCAGTTCATTGTTATGGGTAGGGGAAGGAGAAGAAACTCTTACTCGGGTCTGAAATACATTCTGTCAAGTCTGATCTGGTTTCTTTTTCTCAGAGAAAACTGACTCAAAATATAAACTGAGTAAATCAGCCTTTTATTTGTTACCAGTCTTCTCTTGCAAGAATAATTAAAGTCCTTCTTCACAATTATTTTCTGCTTCTTTGGTTGAGTGCTCAGCTGGTCACCAACAAAGATGCTGTTGTTATTCATTGTTCCACTTATTTTAACCTAGATTCTCTGAAACTGCCAAGTTCATATTCTTGGATTTCTGTGTAAATGTGTGTTTTGTGTGTGTGTATTCATACATGCAATGCAACTCATATTCCTTTTTATTGTTTTGCTTTTTGATCAAGTTTTATCCATCAATTGCTGTATTCCAATTATGGGAGTTATCCCTGTACATCTCGTTAAATCCTATTATTTGTTCTTTAATAAGAGTTCACATTCATCTTGTCTATTTTCTTATCACAAGCTTTAGTTTGTAATAAAAAAGGCCATCAACCTAATGATTTTCTGATATTTTATCATCTGGTCTAATAGGCCTTAATACAGCTACTCTCTCACTTATACTTGTGATGCACAAATTGTTACCTTACTTAACTCAGTTCTTACTTCTGGATTTCCATTTCTAAATCTCTCCAGATTCTATTTAAAATACTTCTGATCAGGTTTCCCATGCTACAGAATAGCACATTTCCTCACCACAATTTGTGAAGTATAATACTTTGGGAGAATAATTTGTTCTCACACAGATTAGCAGGAATTGACACCTGAGAGTCTCCATCATATTTCTATTTCCTTCTCCAGAGAGACAGAATACTTCATAAAACAGTAAGGCTGGCTAGCACATATTACCTTCTGTTTCTCATTCTACAAAACTGTCATCTTTGTCTGTTAGCTGTTTAGGCCTCTGGCCTTCATCTTTAGTTTATTTCTTGGACACTCAAAGTCTGTTTCTGCAAATGCCTGAAAGCTATTTTGGAGTTCCAGTTGTGCAGAAAATCTTGTACATCTATTATTTTTGTTATTGCTCTTATCTGAGCTTGCTCCTTTGTTTGATTCTCTTCTTTGTGAAGAGATGCTTCCTTTGTCAACTCCTGTTGTAGCAGCTTCTGACTTCGAATTTTTTTAAAAAACAACAACAACTCTCTTATGAGCTGACATGTGGGCCTTCCCTGCTGCAATCTTCATTCTTTTTTCTTCAAACAAGCTTCCTTTTGCTATAAGCCTGCACTTTCTGCAAATATTTGTTTTTTCATGTGGAAATACAAACTTGCCATAAATATGGCTCATCAATTCATCTTCTATTCATTAAATTAACATAAAAATAGATTTTTTTTCTTCTTGTCCCCCCTCACATTCTTAAATTAGCCAAATAAACATAGTTTACTTAAAGAAAAAAGTTGTTAAGAACCTTTCTCTAAAAATTCTCACTGAATTCCCTTGTTACACTCCTATACTAGTTTTTCCTATTTACTTGCTTAATCATCTTTAGATATGATATATCAGACAAGTATAAGGCTGCTTGTGGAAGGTAGAGATGAAGATTATAAGTACTGTAGTCTTAAGGTCTATAAGATTTTAATGATAAGAGGTAATATTTCTCTGAATACTAGTTTTCTATAGATGCACATATCAATGATATTACCTATGGCATAAACTTATAAACTCAGAGAGTCAAAAGCTTATTCTGGCAAATTCATTCATTTATTTATTTATTTATTAAATTTATATACCGCCCTATCTCCCTTACGGGACTCAGGGCGGTGAACAGGCGATACTAAAAACCACAGTAATAAATAAATAGTTTCTGTGCTAAAATCAAATTAAATAACAGGCCTGTTCTAAAAACACCCCATACAAAACCCCCACTAAAACATAATCAAACTACGCCAGGCCGGCCGCACGGAATAGATGGGCCTTCAGGGCTCGGCGAAAAAGGCGCAGGTCCGCAACTGTACGTAGGTCGGGGGGTAGGTCATTCCAGAGGGC
>NW_015387620.1:34515-62689 GCF_001527695.2 Protobothrops mucrosquamatus
AACAGGCCTGTTCTAAAAACACCCCATACAAAACCCCCACTAAAACATAATCAAACTACGCCAGGCCGGCCGCACGGAATAGATGGGCCTTCAGGGCTCGGCGAAAAAGGCGCAGGTCCGCAACTGTACGTAGGTCGGGGGGTAGGTCATTCCAGAGGGCAGGAGCTGCCACAGAGAAGGCTCTCCCCCTGGGGGTCGCACAGCCGGCATTGTCTGGCCGACGGCACTCTAAGGAGGCCCTCTCTGTGGGAGCGGGCTGGTCGAAGGGAGGTGTTTGGTAGGAGGCGGTCTTGCAAATACCTAGGTCCATTGCCATGGAGCGCTTTAAAAGTTGTTACTAACACCTTGAAGCGCACCCGGAAGGCCACCGGCAGCCAGTGCAGCTCGCGCAGGAGAGGTGTTACATGGGAGCATCTAGAGGCCCCCAAAATCTCCCGCGCAGCTGCATTCTGAACTAGCTGGAGCCTCCAGGTGCACCTCAAGGGGAGCCCCATGTAGAGAGCATTGCAATAGTCCAGGCAGGAAACAACGAGGGCTTGAGTGACTGTGCGTAGGGCGTCCTGATCCAGAAAGGGGCGCAACTGGCGTATCAGGCGAGCCTGATGAAAAGCCCCCCTGGCCACGGCCGTCACATGATCGTCTAAAGACAGCCGAGCATCCAGGAGGACGCCCAGGTTGCGGGCCCTCTCCGCAGGGGCTAATGACTCCCCCCTGATAGCCAGAGATGGAACCAACTGGCTATGACGTGTCGCCGGAAACCACAGCCACTCGGTCTTGGACGGGTTGAGACAAAGCCTGTTCCTCCCCATCCAGAGTCGCATGGCCTCCAGGCACCGGGACATCACTTCCGCGGCATCGTTGGGGTCATTCGGGGTGGAGATGTACAGCTGGGTGTCATCTGCGTACTGATGAAACTCCACCCCGAAACCACGGATGATCTCACCCAGTGGCTTCATATAAATGTTGAACAGGAGAGGCGAGAGGACCGACCCCTGTGGTACCCCACAAGTGAGGCGCCTCGAGGTTGACCTCTGCCCCCCTGCCAACACAAATTGCGTCTGGTCCGAGNCGTGTAACCTCCCGGGAGGCCAGTACCAGCCAGGAGGGACACGGGTCCAGTAAACATGTGGTGGTGTTCAGCCGTCCCAGCATCCTGTCCATGTCCTCGGGGGTCACAGGATCAAACTCTTCCCACAAAATGGACTCAAGACCTGCCTCCATTGGCCCGCCTGAACTAGTCCAATCGGAGGCTAACCCGGCCCGGATCCATGCTTTACATTAGGACAGGCTTACTAAAGACAATGGTAAATTATTAATATAGCTTTCCTTAGAATTGTTCTTTTAATCAATCATTCAAAGAAATGAGAAAGTTTGATTTATAAATCATTTATAGAAGACCACAAGCTTGATGGAATTAAGCATAACAGAAAATAGTATAATACATAACTTTATTTGAATGATTTGAGAATAATATCTTACAACTTGCAATTTTTCAGGTGGAATAAACTGCATATTATGGTGTAATATTTTGTACTGCATATTTTAATTTTTTATATTGTGAGATTGAATGGTACTGGACAGATGTACGTCAAATAAAAGACATATTAGAAACTGAGCATTGTACAATGAGTTAAAAGAAAGAAGAAGTCTATCCTTATAAAAAGGAAGACAATATTATTTATGTCAAACAGATTATTCAAGCTTTTCTGGATATTCACTGAACTGCATGCAAACTATAACACATGCTAATAAAGTTATATCAGGAAAAAAATTAGTTCAAGATGGTTGTGCCCTGACAAACATTAAATTTTCTAGTGTAAAATCAGTATCCATTTAAAGATTTAAAAAAGGGAAAAAATGAATGCAATATAGTAAAAAGAAATCCACTAATTCATACATATGAACATTTGCATGTGGGGTATATAAGAAACCAAATCCAGTTAAAACTGATCAGGTCTCAGACTCACTGAAATAACATAAAATTTTGATACAGTTAGTAAGATGTAGAACACAAGAGGATTGTTACTGAATGTGTAGGATTTCTCTGCATGTACCGTATATAAATGCTGTACATATATACAAAGTCATTACTTATCTGGGACTAATCCCTATTAAACCCAATAAAATTACTTCTGGCTAGACATATGTTAAGCTGCACTAGTAAATAAGAAAGGAGCCTTAACGTTCTGGTATACACACACACACACACAGAGAGAGAGAGAGAGAGAGCAGGATTTTAGATCTGGCTGTAGATTTCTCACACTTCTTCTCACCCATTGCTACATTTACTTAGGGGGACGTAGCCTGCCAAGCTCTGGTAGACCAGGGCAAAACTTGGTTAAGTGTCTTATAAGTGAATGCTGGCAAAGTTGGGTTAAATCTCAGGATGGCCCAAAATATATTTTTAACAATTTTCTGCATTGCTCTTCTAAATCTCAGGAAGCCAATAAAGGGGAAGGATAAAATGATGGTATTAAAAGTGATATAACACCACATCTACACCAGAGTTGTCAACCCCAGCCAGTAAGCCTCAGTATTAAAGGAATAGTAGTGTGGCTATTTTGTCAGGAATTATACGTTACGCTCATGGGCTTTATTTTTTTGTGTTTTAACTCTAAAGGACTTTGATCATTTAACACTGTAACTTATAGTTTCATACAGTTTTGAAAGGTGTATTTAAAATGTTATAAAATATCCTTGGAAAACTTTGCTTTGGATTATATATTCCTTCAACAAATTAAGAATGCATACATAAATGAAAGCTAGGCTCTTCTGTTCTTTACAGAATTGAACAAAATGGATATTCTTCTGTTAAAGGGTTAGTTCTCTTACTTGTGAGAGTCCACATTATCATTCTCTCAAGCAAAGCAGATTGTTTCTTCCAGAAGTTTAACGCAAAGCACTCAGCCAGTATGATTGCAAAATTCATATTATAATAAAAAAGCAAGACATTTCTCCTCAGAACCTTAAAAAAACCTTTAAAAAATCATGTAAATTATTATAGTGTGTGTATATCAGTGTTTTCATTTTTAAAAAGGATTATGCAAAACTTTGTTTAGTTTATACGCATCCTGGCTTTGCATAAGTTTTCCTTGGTTCCTGTAAGGCCAAATAAAAATTACATATTAACTTAACAAAATTTAAATTACCATGAATTGTACCAATTACCATTACTGACCCAATCTCAAGGCAATGATCTTCAGCTTGACAAAAAAAATATCCAATTTTATTTTGTTCCAATCCTTTAGTGTTTTAATTCAAATTTTTGTATCTGTCTCTGAGAAACACCCTCAGTGGAATTAAAATTAAAATACATAAATAAATACATGTAAATATGTATTCCATTTCATAATAGCACACTTGCACTGAAATGTATTAAACTGAGGCATCCATTTTAATGAAAGCTTTTAACAGTCTCAGTATGGCAATAGTCTGCAATCTGGTGGATAAATATGCCACAAATGACAAATTAATATGTGCTGGCCTTCATCAGCAATGGAGACAAATATTATTCTAATATTTTGGATTCTACTCAGTTTTGTCTGCCTAGGGAAAAACTGATGTAACTGGCTTATAGATCTGCAATAAAGAGGAACCAAGCGCCCTCTATCTGTGAAAACAGAGCACTGCACCTCAGTCACAGAAAGACTAAAGAGGTATAAAATTCAGAGAAAAATGGATTGTATTAAGCTGCCAAAGCCATTAAACTGCTTATATATAAAAAGAAGTGTGATATTGAAAGCCCAGTGGGACTCCTGTTTAGATGGGCCAGGAACTGTTATTTTCTGCCAAAGGATAATCTCTTTGCAACATACTAAGTATTCTCATTGACGTCACTCCACTTCAGGGACTTTTTATTGAGGGGAGGACGTCTTGAGATTAGAAAAATTTTGAATTCTTAAGAATCCTTGTTGTGAATTCTCAGAGTTTACTAGGAGGAACTAAGTCATAATTATCTGTACAATCATCATTTTATTTTCTTTCAAAGTTGCAGAAGTTAAACATTTGGGGGAAGGCATTTGGAGCCTACAAATAAGCAACTGTTTAGCATCTTGGTTTGCTTCTTCTGCCTCTCAAATGTGGCATAATATTACAAAATAGATAACAAAATATTTATAGGCAGAATAACATGTTTGCTAATGAAATCAAGATGGTGGCTGTGATCTTAAGATTTAAGCTCCATACCTTTTAATATATGCCACAGACATAAAAAGGGGTGGGCTTCACCTACATGGTTACACTCACCTTCTTGACTTTTTTGACACTTCCCCCTTCCACACCAGATGCCCCTAGACCCTCTTCCTCAAATGCTAATCAAAGCCATGTCCTTAAATTTGAAAGTATATAAAAAAGGCTAAATGCTATAACTTAAGTTCATCAGTAGGGGCAAAATCAGAGGTGCAGATGGTTAATATTTGGTTTTGGTTCTTCAGAAGTGACCCAAAAAAAAGGAGGGGAAAAGATTTTATTGAGTCGTGGTAAGTGAAAAAGAATCAGAAATTAAAGCTGAAGGATTCTACTTTCACATGGAGAAACTGACAGCATGGAGAACAGACCAGTCAATTCAGTGCAAAAAGTGCTGCCCATTATTTCAAAATTCAATTCCATTCTTACCAATATTTCAGATGGAAGCTTTGGTTTGCTTTCTTTCCAAGCCCAATGAAGGCATAACAAGTTCCATTTCACACATTTTCCAACAGCCAGAGAACCCCAATGGTCAAATTCATGTCAGACTTTCAGCGTCAAAAGCTTAATTCAGAAAATCCTGAAATTTAATATAGACCTGAATGTGTCACTTTTTTCTTGTTACAGCTATCTCATGTTGTTCCCTTAATTAAGTTCCTTTAATTCCATGCATCTCTAAAGGTACCTATATCAAGCTGATACATCTATAGCAATAGCACTTAGACTTATATACCGCTTCACAGTGCTTTACAGCCCTCTCTAAGCAGTTTACAGAGTCAGCATATTTGCCCCCAACAATCTGGGTCCTCATTTTACCAACCTCAGAAGGATGGAAGGCTGAGTCAACCTTGAGCTGGTGAGATTCGAACTGCTGAACTGCTGGCACCCGGCAGTCAGCAAAAGTAGCCTGCAGTACTGCATTCTAATCACTGTGCCACCTCGGCTCGGCTCAGTATATATGTAACTGAATAGATCTGAATGTAGTTTTTTAAAAAATAAAATGTATTTGATAGCAAAAAAAAAATGGCTGATGGGCAATGAAAGTTATGGTGAATGATATCCCTAGGGAAATGGATTTCTATGTCCTTATTTGGGAATGATATGAGATATTGATGGACTTTAGGATGGCCCACAATGATTATGTCTCTTGATCCTAACAGTTGTGTTCAGTCATATTCAACAATGTGTTTGTCCCCTTTTAATACCATGACATTCCCAACACACTGGATGGACAATTGTTGTGGGTGATAGAAGGAAAATCAACACAAAATGTCTATATAATTTTATTTTTTAAATGTAACAATTTAAAGATACCAAAAGCATATAATCAGCTCTCTATCTCTTTCTCACTATGATCCTTTAGACTTAGTAAAGACTATTAGATCCTGGTATATGTCATACAGTTACTCAACTTACTTATTTTTGCGAATCGAATCACTCGGTTTTAAGTTATCCTAAGTAGTGTTTGATAGAAGACTTTGTCAATACTTAATTAAAGTTACTGTGAACATGTTTTCTGTGTTAGACCCTCCTTACACTATCCATAATTTCAAAAAAAGCACTAAGATTCAAAATGTTTACTAAAATATATGTGTACAATATGGACATGAAGCTATTTGATACCATCTGCTATTGAATTTCACAGAACTGCATTATTATTATTATTATTATTATTATTATTGTTGTTGTTGTTGTTATTGTTATTATTGTTATTATTTCTTAATGTTATTTTTAGTGGCATTTTGTCTCCTTTTTTTAACCAATAAAAGGTCTGAAGGGCAAAGAATGAATAGAAAAAATGGTGTAGAAATATGTTCTCATTTAAGTTAGTATGGACATTTTCTGAGCAGATATTAAAGGGTGAGCAAGCTAGATGCTAAAATTAGAAAATTTCTGAATAAACATTTCTACAAATTGCCATCTGCTCATATATAACTCACAGAGAAGTAATAAATTACAAACCATCCAAAAATTAATTACAAATGCTTCAGTCAACCAACCCCATTTGCATTTGTGAAAAATGTCCTGAAGAACTTTCTTATAAGACACGGTATAATAACTTATCTATAGCTTCCTAGGTTTTATGGTTATTTTGGTACTAACCTCATGATCAATAAAAATGCATGAAGACAGCCAAGATATCATGCCAATTTGCCAGCACAGTCTATTAGTAAATCTGAAGAGAATTCTTCCCTAGCTATTCATTTTATTTATGGAAATACAGCTGAGTTTCCAGATGTTGGTGGAATCACAGTTTTACCCAAGTTGCAGAAAGAGATGGGCATAGTGGAGTAAATCATTTCAGTGTATATAATGAATTAACAATTTAGAATATACCCTATCTTAGAAATTCCCTAGCATGAGAAAATGTGTAGATCAATAATGATAATGATAATGATAATGATAATGATAATGATAATGATAATAATAATAATAATAATACCGGTAATAATAATAATAACCAAGTGATTTGTTAAGGAAAAGAAAAAACTCTATGAAAGATGCTTATATTTTTCTATTTCAATGTGCTTAAGTATTTTTTTTTTAAATCCAAACTCTTGGTATTGTGTCAGATCTGCCTCAACTTAGGTCTCTAGGAAAGAAAGACCCTCGACTCCATTTGATTGAAGTGATAGGTTCTTTTATTAAAGTTAAGTGGTTGTAGCAAAGGTCAAGCTACAGTATTCCCTCACAAAGGTTACACTTTTTCCCCTGGGTTCCCCCCCTTGACCAGTCCATCAGTGTCCAATAGCATATTGGTTTGATGTTTGGGAACTGCTTAGATGCATGGAGCCTCTCGATGCAGTTTCACATTCTTTTCCCAGGCCAGGTGTCCATGGAGGCTGGTTTATTCTGATTTGGCACCTCTGGTTCTTGTCAACATGTCTCCCCTTTCTACCATTTGTCTTCTCCTCCCCATGCCTGAACTTTACCATCCCAAATTCCTTCCTCTCCTCCCCTGCACTTTATGGCAGAATGCCAGCAAAGTGGGGGAAAAACTGAAGATGGCAGACCTGATGCTATTATTGGTGTTGAGATTTTTTCTTAAAATTTTTCTATCACTCTCAGTAAGCCCCATTAATTAATCAGTTCCACAGGAAGGCTAAACTACTTTTACTGAGATTGGCTATAATTACAGAATCTTGCAAGTGTAATGGTGAACTATATGTCCTCCTTCTTATAGTTCAGTGAATTAGGGAGCCATCTGCCAGAGCTACTTCTGAATGTTATCTCATTGTATTGGACTTAATAAATGCTTCAGCCCTTTTGCCTTGGTAACAACTTCTGCATATCTCCATCAAGATCATCTTCCTTACTCTTCAAATCCTCTGGCTACCTACAGTCCCCATTTTTTTTAATATAAAAAAGTTTCTTTAGGATGTCATAATTTGAGATTTAATTAATGAAATCTGAAGAACTTAAGAAGTTGCAGTGCATGGAAGAAATGTTATGATCATTTTAGGTCATTCCCATGTAGGTAAATAAATAAGTGTAAGGTTATAATTTTGTAACTCTAAGAATTTCACTGAATTTGTTTTCCTTTGGAAAAATAATAAATTTCAGTTTCATAAAACTGAATGAAAAGCTTCTGGGGAAAAAAATCAGGATAATTTTACTGTAGGATATTAACGGAAACTAGCATTTAGCCAACTTAGACCAACCTCAGATGTTAAGAAAGCTTGGCCTAATTAGAACTTGGATAGGAGATCTCTTGGAAATTCCAGTTTTAAAAAAGCAGCCCAGAAGGCCGCAGTGGCAAACAACTTTTCTAAATTTACTAATAAAATTGCACAAATTAAGCACCAAGTGCTGACTTCACTAAAGGACATCTTTTTGTTTACAGTAGGAAACAGATAATAAACTAATGTTGTATCTTATTTCAAATTCTTCAAACTTTTAAAAAGATAAGAAAAACACACCAAAATAGAAGATGCACACTACATTAACTTGTAAGCAGTTGTGGGACCACAAAATAGATAAAATAATAGAAAATAAAGAAACTAAAATGCTCTTGAGAATTTAAAGAGACAACCACTTGCCACTTAATACTCCAGGCTTAACAATTGTCGACAAGAAAGACCAAAAAAAAAAGTCTGGGGAATGGGTGGGGCAGTACCTGGAGATAGCACAATAGAAGAGAAGGAACTGGAAAAGATACCCGTAATAAAATACAAAGAAAGCAAAGTAGTAAGTGCAATCCCAAAACATCTGAAGCACCACTTGAACAATATTGGCATTGACAAAATCACTAATAAAAGGCAGCTTTATTTGAAACAATGTATATGTTGTGATGATATTTTCATGCCATTGAATAATAACATCTGCCTATCCCATGTCCTTGAGAAGGACTCAATGGGTGGATATTGAAAATCCAGTCTAAACATCTGGCTGACTGTGCAACAAACCATAAAATGTAAGAAGATCACTTGAACAGATTATAAACAATGACATACCATAACACTGTCACCAAAATTATTCACTGGAACATCTATAAGAATTATAATGTGCCAGTAATGAAAAATTTGTGGAAACATACAGTTGACAAAGAAGTTGAAAATGAACAGGTTAAAATATTGTGGAATTTCTGAATACAAACTGATAAAGCCTTGGCACATAACACACCAGATTTAACTGTGGTTGAAAAGAAGAAAGTGTGGATAATTGATGTGACAGTACCAGGGAAGAGTAGACTAGAAGACAAAGAATTGAGAGAGAAAATCACAAAGTATAAAGATCTGAAAAGTGAAGTTGAAAGATTTTAGCATAAACTGGCTATGGTGATCTCAGTGGTTATTGGCACACATTGCCATTCCAAAAAGCATTAGACAGCACTTAGAAAATCTGCACATTGGCAAAATTTCCATCTGTCAGTTACAAAAGGCCACACTGCTTGCATCTGCACATATAGTATACATTACAACATCCTAGATTGTTGGGAAGAACTTGATGCATATGAAGGCCAAAACCGTCTAAAGAACTGGCAGCTGTGATTTCACATTGTTGTGAATGTAATAATTTATTAAATTTATATGCAATCTTACTGCCAGCAAGTCTAGGAGTTTTACAATTGTTAAAACATTTAAAAACAAAGAACAAGAACAGCACAAGACCAAGAAAGAAAGAAAGAAAGAAAGAAAGAAAGAAAGAAAGAAAGAAAGAAAGAAAGAAAGAAAGAAAGAAAGAAAGAAAGAAAGAAAGAAAGAAAGAAAGAAAGAAAGGGAATTATATTTGGAGAGAGAAAAAATGTAGAGCACACATGCAAGATAGGAATTCATGGCTTAGAAGCATTAAATCAGAGAAGGACTTATCTGTAGTCATTGACAACAAACCGAACATAAACCAGCTGGATGAAACAACTTCTAGAAGGACTAACATAATTCTGTCCTGGGCTGCATTAGAAGAAGCATTTATCAAATAAATGCTACTCTACACTAATGGTGTCACTCCATTTCTAAAAAGATACTAGAGGACAAGCTAGAAGAGGTCAGAAGAGGGTGACAAAGATGAAACAGGGATATGCCCTTTGAGGACAGTTTAAAACAACTTGAGAGATTTAGGGGGGGACACAATACAAGTGTGCAGATTCATAAAAAAAAAAAAAAAGATGGATAGGAATTACCTTCAATTGCCAAAGATGCTAAAACCAGAAATAATATTATAAGATGCAGCTACATTTCATTGAAATGTAAGAAAAAAAAACTTCCTGACAGGTACAACAATGGAACAGACAACAGTAACTACAGAAGTGAGACCTCTACAAGTTTTTAAGAAGCTAGACAACCACCTCTCAAGGATAGTTTAATTGACTTTCCTGCAAATTGCAAGGGTTGAACTTTGTGGTCCTTTCCAACTCGACAACTGTATGATTCTATTATCTCAGGTGTCTATCATCTTATATTCCTGTATCAGCAGAACATGACTAAATCTCACAGTAATACAATAGTCCTCTCCTTCAGAAGAGAGAAGATGCCTTATGCAGAGCAATCAGTAATAACCCACACACTCTGGAGTTATCTGAAACTTTCTGCCCTTGTAACATTTATTAAAGTAAATACATTAGATCTCTCTCTCATGCATTCCTTTTTTAGTACATTTGCCAACAATTCATTTCCCTTTGATTAATAAATCTTTAAACAGGAAAGGCTGCTCCAAAAAAAAGTTTTAATGGCTTCTACTTTCTCAGGCCAATCATGCTGTGTGTTTGAAATAATTAAAATAATCAGTACTGGAATACTCTATTGAAATTGCTGTGGCTAGAATTCACTGACAGCGAAGCAAATAAAGTGTGCTTAAATAAATATTGTATCATGAGTAAAGAATTAAAGGTGGGAAAGAAGAAAATGGGAGGGGGGCAAGATTGATGAGAAAAAACACTGGCAATTTAATTTTTATTCCTTAGAGCAGGGGTGTCAAACTGCCGGCCCACGGGCTGGACGCATCATGAGGAAACTGCGCCCACCCCATTGCCGGCAATTGGGAAAAGTTCCAATACATCACACGACATCACGTGATGTCACGAGTTTGACATGCCTGCCTTAGAGGAAGAGGCAAACCTCTTTCATTTCAACTCATTCAAAACTTATTCCCTTCCTACGCTGTCTACACAATGCAGATATAGGCATCATTCTTTTATTTACTTCTCAAGCTATTTTCTCTCAAAGTATTCTTACACAGGAGTAACTGGCTTCAAGTACAGGTAGTCCTCGACTTACAAACATTTCTTTAGCAAGCATTCAAAGTTACAAAGGCATTGAAACAAGTAACTTATGACTGATCTTCACACTTACGACTGCTATAGCATCTCATGATTAAAATCTGGGCGCTTGGAAACCAGAACGTATTTACAATGGTTGCAGAATCCCAGGGTCATGTGATCACCATTTGTGACCTTCCCAGACAGTTTATGACAAGGAAGGTTTGAAATGTAATCTTTTATAGTATATGCCACTACCCTGTTTCAATAGTACTTTAAAATAAAAACTATAAAAAAGATTATAAGAGCAACATGACAGCATGCAAATATTTTTTTAAAAAGATCTACCACAAATATTAGAAATGATGATTTATTTCTTCGTGGCCAGTTGCTGTTTCCATTTGCTTTTGTTTAGAATGATGTTTTGCTTTTGACCAGGGAGGTCTTCCCATTTTTTATGTGGGTTGCAACATGAAAAGACTCCAATCACATATTTGTGATGACTATATTGATCTTTTGACTCCCTCCCTGAGGACACTTTTACTCTTGCCAATTCCCTAATTTAATATTTAATTTTCCCATTCAAAACAATGGAATATTGTAGTTAGCTCATTGCAGAAATCCTGACAGAAATTATATTTCAAGATGCATTATTGTAAGAGCAAACCTACTGATATTCCTGTGTGTATGCAAATTTGGGCTGATTATTTAGCTATTATTTGCTATAATAACAGCATCATGGTATGGGTAATATTTTAACATCTATGTAATCATGTGTAACTCTTATTACACATTTTAAACATTTTTTCATATAATAACAGAAGGAGAAAAATATAAGGCTAGACATCAGAATAAATAAAAAACAGCCAACATACTGGCAGTAAAAAAGTATTATTTAAAAAAGCATAAAGAATGGTTTGTTTTGTAACATGAAAGTTTCCCACAGAACTCATTCATGGAATTTCGCAAAACTTCAATCCTAACAAGACATAAATTAAAACGGAGATAAAATAAATAGTGGGATACATAGTGGATCAATAGTATTTCCCTGGAATAATAGAAAAAGCAAAAGGTTGAGCTGATTTGGGGGCTTTTGAACAATATCATCCTAATAGGCCCTGCCCTTACCAGAGGAATGAAACATCTGCAAATACATTCAGATTTTATATGCTCAATCAGATGTCAATTCAGCTGCCAAGCCTGTAGTCTAGGGCAGAGTTTTTCAACCTCAGCAACTTTCTGATTAACAATGAAGTTAAAAGGAGCCCTATAGATGTTTGCATTTATTTTAGAGATGGCACTAAATCTCTGGATGGCTGAGGAATGGGCAGTGGGAACATTATCACTCTTCTTGTTGAACTTACGGTCTCCTGAACACTGAATGATAGCTAAATATTGAATACCTAGTATAAGTTCTCAGTCTAAACCAGTGAAGTCTCATGAGATCTCATTCAAAAAATCTAAATTTTACAAGAAGACTGAGTGCACAATAGGATTGGAGTAACTATAATATGTGTGCCATTTTTTGGTAGTACAACTTAAGGCTGTCTTATTCTGTACAATGTAATATGACTCTGGTTTACTAAAATTATGTAAATATAACTATATCAGGAAATAATTAAAACTTGGTTTTTCTCCCAGGCCTTAGAATACAAAGTCGCCATGGTTTTGGATTTTATTGGTGATGTTTAGCCTTCTGGTTGGTGTGATATTTGTATATATGTTGTTTTTTTCTTTTAATTATAAGCCTCCAGAGTCACTGGGACTTGGTAGGCATATAAATTTAAGAATTAAATTAATATAATTTAATTCTCAAATTTGTATGTCTCCCAAATTAAATTAAATTCAGCTGTTTGAGAGCCTTGAAACTGGAAAGGAAAAAAGTATTCCTGAAATCTCCATTCCTGAATAATAAATTTTATATTTCTAAATACGACTGCATGAAGAATATATTACCTGATGGACTATCTTCACCTAGATTTTTAAACCAATCTCAACCAAATAACAGAGTTGCAATCATATTTCCAACAGTAAGAAAGAAGGAGATGGGTGTTTTTTTGTTTTGTTTTGTTTTGAGATGATGGGTTAAAATAATTTCCTTGGACAAGCAAAATAAAAATTTCCACTTAAAATAGCCCCAGAACATTTGAACTTATGCTTGTATTGAATTTGTGGAAGAGCTCCCAAACATAATTTAAAACAGCCTTAATATATCAGTTGGCTGCAGGGATATTGAGATACTGTGCTGGTATATATTGCTTTCATACATACATACAGATATACATAAAAGCACATTATTACAAAAAGCACAAACAAGAATAAAAAGGCTCCATCAAACAATAAATAAAACCAACTGATGCAAGACAAATATGTATTTTAAAAAGACATTTTAGTATTGCTTATCACTTTCTGAAAGTCAATACCAAGTGTCAGGAAAATGAAAAGAAAAAAAAAGAATAATGAAACTCAATGAATCAACCGATACCTCCCTAAATATATTGAAACTCCAATCCTTTTTTTTTCATAACTATGAATTGCAAAGTACAAACATCCCCATCCTCACTTCATCTTCTCAGCTCCAAAGTAATTCTGGGGAGCAAAAATATATTCCAAAATATAGAATATTTGTCATAAATTTAAAAACCAGTCAGACTGTAGTATTTAATAGAAATTCACTTGAGGGTAAAAATGTAGTTTGGCTTTTTAAAAAAATGATGTTTTTCTGCAGGTATCTATCTAAACATTAATGTGAGCATTTAATAATTGATAAATGGTGTTTATTTATCTTTGGAAATAGGACTCTCCTTGCTATCAAAGCTGACTCAATTGGTAAGATAAATGGTGCACTCTTGATACATCAGCATGAAAATGAACAGAAGGCATCCCTAAATACAGCTTGTTATAATTATTTTTTTTAAAAAATCTTCAAATGGTTTTTAATATTCCTTCCTTCTTCCTTCCATTTTTTTTCATGGTATAGAAAACAAATAATATCTCTTATCACTCTGAACCATTACAGCTATTCATTTTTTTTCTAATATCTATTTTGCAGGGAGGAAAACATCAATGAGGTAAAATTAAACATATTGTTAAATTTTTGAACCAGGTAACTAAGGAGGCTATGTTATTCAATAATTTTGAACAGCTAAATTTGTATTCTAAATTTGCCTTCTCAGATTGGTTGTTTCCTTGCAGATGTTTCATTACCCACTAGAGAGGGGAGGCAAGGAATGTTGTGGGTCCCACCCTTTAAGGAGATACATCTGGCAGGACTCAGATGGAGGGCGTTCTCTATGGTGGCTCCCTCTCTCTGGCACATCATCCCCACAGAGATTAGACTGGGCCCATTCTAACACTCTTTCGAAAGGCGCTGAAGACGTGGTTCTGCCCATTAAATAGCTAGTATGAAAGTATGTTGTCGCTGGGGTGGGGGGGTTGTTGTTGTTGTTGTTGGTGATCCCTGATCTCCCTTCCTTCCGCCGCGCCCTCAAGACGTGGTTGTTCCAGCTTGCGGGACTGGCCTAAGGGATTTTAAAGGGGTTTTAATTACTTTTAATCTGACAAATTTAAATATTTCTTTTTAATCAAATTTTAATTAGGTGTATAATATGTTAGTATTTTATCCAATTTTCAGCCGCCCTGAGTCCGCAAGGAGAAGGGCGGGATATAAATGTAATTAATAATAAATAATAATAATAAATAAATATTATTATTATTATTATTATTATTATTATTATTATTATTATTATTATTATTATTATTATTTCTTTTATATGGTGTTTTTATATTTGTGTAAGCCGCCTTGAGTCGCCATGTGTGAATAGGCAGAAATATAAATTTTCTAAATAAATAAATAAACTAGAAGACATCTTTGGTCAAGTGAGTATGAGGTTGGTTGTCTGTTTCTATATACTAGCTTGCCTTGCCAGTTTGGGTGTGTGAGATTGAAATCTCTGAATACAATTTAGCTCATAAACCAGCTTTCATAGTATAATTGTTGAAATGACAGTCTAGGAACCTGCTTCTTCAGCCACAAAAGCTCACTTTGTAGCCTTCTACTTCACCAGTGATTTCCTTGGTTACACTGAGGAACATCTATAGGAAAAAGGACATAGGGAGCTCACAAGGAAATGGGATAAAGTGAAGACAAAATAATCTATTCATTTCATGCTTCATAACATTCTTCAAAAAATGAAATCAAACATAGTTGTAAGCACTTATATGACTTTTTGTGGGTTTTCCCCTTAATTTAATGCATTTTTATAATTGTCACATATTTTTTTCAATAAGGGAGGTTTTTTGCTTCATTTTTAAATCGGACTATGCAATATAAATTCAGATAAGTATGAAAAATAGAATAATAATTGTATGCTAGTTTACAAATTAGCTCAAGAACTGTGGATCAGGTTGGTTCACACTGAAATACATACCAAATGCTTAGGACCACTCTTCCTGAAAGAATAAAAGGTTATAGGATTTATAAGCCTGTAAGAAATCCCAAAGAGAGAGAGAAATGGAAGGCATTTCAACAAGTTTTTAAATTAACGTAAGGATTATGAGAAACATCCTTCTATCTGATATAACTTTTTGGATCCAGTCCTAAATCAGTCGAACATTCTAGGATAATTTCAATTGAGGGAATTGGAAGAAGATATAGAGTTCACTTTTATCAGGCAGAACAATAGTTATTCTTGGGAAGGAAAGTGCAATATTTCAATGAAAAATGATGCCATGTTCATATCTTTGTTTTTATTCTGAAGGTTTTTTTCCAGTGTAATTTGTAATCTTTCATAATGCTCAGATACACTGAACAAATGACATTCTTCTCATACTGTTCACTACTGTTTATACAAATTCTAAGCACGGGGAAAATACTGAGTAGATTATTCTTCTGGTATAATTAAATTAATTATATCAGAAGAATAATCTACTCAGTGTTTTTCTACTCAAAACTTCATTATTTCAGTAACTAACTTCTTAACTAAGTATTGTCTTGCTAGGCCTTCTGGTATGCCATTCTTTCATCATCATGTAGTCCTAGAATACAGTATGTCACATGTGAAGATTTGCTTGAATGATAAGAAGACAGTTGAATCAACTGGTTGCCATTAGCTTTGTTAGGGTAAGCATAATCTACAGATAATGGAGCTCTAAAATATAATGTAAAATACAATAAACACAACACAACACAACACAATACAATACAAAATGGGGGAGTCAAACTATTTTCCAAAGCACCAAGATGAGAAACAATGGATGGAAACTAACCAAGGAGGGAACCAATCTAGAACTAATGAGAAATTTCCTAATGGTGAAAGAAATCAACCAATGGAACAACTTGCCTTCAGAAGTTGTGGGTGCTCCATCAATGAAGGCTTTAAAAAAAAGACTGGACAACCATTTATCTGAAATGGCATAGGCTATCCTGCTTGAGCAGGGGATAGGACTAGAAGACCTCAAAGGTTCCTTCCGACTCTATTATTCTATGTTCTAATTCGAGCTTAAAATGCAGGACTTCTATCTTTCATGACATAAGTAACTGAGAGAGGATTTTTAAACATTAATTTAATTTCCTGTATGATTTCTTTATATACACACAAATACACACACATTGAACCTTGACTGCATTAATTTTGAACTGGACAAAGGTTACATATTTCACAAATTATAATAATTAGTTTCCTGTCTGAAAAAAAAATCCTGGCACTAACTATTATGATAGAATCAAATAAACATATAACTTTTAAGATGAGATTTAATTTCAATTAATAAGCCTAGATAAATATTTGACTATCCATAAACACTCATTTATCATGTAGCATTTTTGAATGGCCTCTTATAGCAACTTACTTCCAAGATGAGCCAGTAAAAACAATATTATTGTTACTGTTATTGCTGTAATTATTGTTATTCCAAGATCCGTTTTATTTGACATATTGTCCCCAAGGAATGATTAATTTGGAAGATTTAATGGAATATTCTCTCTCCCTATCTGACTGATAGACCTGTGAAAGGCTTAGCCATTCCTTTATTAAAGTATTCTAATTAAATCAGTCATCCTATTCCCATCTGTTATTTAGTGCTTTCACGTAGCGAAGAGGCTGTTGGATTATCTCCAAGTAAGCCAATCTATTGAGCTTCCTTCATGGCTGGTTGGTTACTGCACACAGGAGACTCTTGTTCACAGTTAGATAGTCTCTCTCTCTCTCTCTCTCTCTCTCTCTCTCTCTCTCTCTCTCTCTCTCTCTCTCTCTCTCTCTCTCTCTGTGTGTGTGTGTGTGTGTGTGTTTGTGTGTGTTGCATCACTCACAGAATAAATTGCTGGATATTCAAATCACCCTAAAAATCCATTTCTGCTTATCTTCAAAAGATAAAGTAGATTTATCATTGTTGTTATTGTTGCCATTTCTCTTCACTGACCCTGCAATCACTTTCAGTTTTTGGAAATAGGTAACAAATGAGACACCGGAGCAATCTTTGCAATCTCATCATGTTTGCCTTAACGGATCAACTTTGCTACAGTAATTGTAATGTGCACGGCATGAAATATAGTGGAATATTCCTTGGCAAAGCTCTTCTACTTCCACTGAATTGTGGAACAATGGAACAAATGTATAAGTTTGCTATTTGGTTCAGAAAAATGTTATTCATAATCACAATTTAATGTAGACTCTTTTCTTTTGTATTTCTCTACATTGAGCAATAAAAACTTTAAAAAAATTACTGCCAGGTTGTTGTTGGTAGGCTGGGATTGGGTTTTTTGGCAGTGGTGGGTTTTTATGGGAAGCAAGTCCCACTAATTTCTGTGAATGCTTTGTGATATACACACAGTTCAGAAATGGACATCCAAAGAGTGTACTGTTTCTTTGCTTTGTTCAATTTATAGACTCTCAGAACAGCTAGGAAAAAGTTCTACTGGGGNAACAAAAGATGAATATAAACTCTCTCTCTCTCTCTCTCTCTCTCTCTCTCTCTCTCTCTCTCTCTCTCTCTCTCTCTCTCTCTCTCTCTCTCTCTCTCTCTCTCTCTCTCTCTCTCTCTCGTTATTTACTTACAAACTATTTCCCATATTACATAAACAAAAAGCATGCATCTGAAAATGCACATTTTCCTTGCCTACCAATTCATCTCAAGCAACCATCTATCTAATCCTAAACAAAGCGAAACAAAACCACTCATCTATTACCTTATCCCTTCAATTCCAGCTGCTTAACCTCCCTGTTTGCTTCTTTCCCATACTTTCTTTCCCATTCTCTGTGCCACTTTTGTGTTCCTTCAGTTATCACTATTTTTATCACTGCATAATTGTTTCTCAGGGTTTAAAATCTATTCACTCTTTACCCTTCCTTCTGCTCCTGGTGGTCTAGTTTTATTAATGTTGATTTTCTTTTTCCCTTGGACTGAATTTCTTGCATCTCTAGTAGTTCTTTCCTGAAATCAAAAATCAGCACATTTTTTTACCCAGATGGAACCATTTCTGTCTTCACAAGGGCAGCCACCAGTGAAAGGCCAAGTGGACAAGTATTAGAGCAAGACAAATATGCAAATATTAATAATTTAAAAAGCCTCTTCCTTAGGGTTTAAAAAGCTGCATTCGGAAATCAGATGCTTTGTGAACATCCAGTCTATCAGAAATATGTCCATCCTAAATGGAGAAAAAATATCTGAAGACGAGAGATTTTACACCATATAATGTCTTTCCGTAAGCTTCTGTCTTTAAATCCAGAGCTGATTAGTGTGTATCAACACATTTAAATGGTCAGTTAACTCCCCTACAGTCTTTGCTCATAGTCAGAGCCCCTTTCCATTCAGAACTTTTGTAAAAATAAATAAATAAATAAGATAACAACATTGGGAAGGGAAAAAAATGAACTCCATGTTACTCACAGTATATAAATCACTAAATGATGCTGTCAACCTTTATTGGGGAACGAATAAACCGTTAAGTATGAAGAATGTCTAACTACAGAATTAAATTAAAATTGCTGTGTTTTATGACATTATATAAATTCTAATTATATATGTCCTAATTACAGATAAAGTGGTACATTCACTTTTCTTCTTGGTATTTTTTGTATGAAAGGGTTGTAAAGAAATTCTGCATAAGGATTCAGTTTCAAAATTTCTTCTGAAGGAGGAGCTGGAGAAAGAGAACTCCAGCTGAACTTGGAATGTGATGATGTTTCCTATTCAAACATCATTTAAAATAGCTACCTCGCTATCGCATGAGGGATAGAAAAGACAGGAGGTGAGAAATAACACGAGGCCCTCATGAGAGGAAACAAGGATTTTTTTTTCTTCTATCCTAAACTGTAACATAATATGAAAACGATTTTTTGTAGTTTCAGTGTTAACTCACTGCATCATTTACGATAGACTTATTGCCAATTTGTGACCTGCTACATGCAGGAGAACATATACAATAAGCAGAGACAGAAACATCCATGATTTTTAGCTCATAGCATAACAGAGTTGGAAGGGATCTTAGAGGTCTTCTAGTCCAACCCCTTGCTCAAGCAGGAGACTCTATACCATTTCAAACAGGTGATTGTCCAGTCTTTTCTTAAAAGCCTCCAGTGATGGGGCACCCACAAATTTTGAAGGCAAGATATTCCACTAGTTAATTGTTCTTATCCTTAGGAAATTCTCCTTAGTTCTAGGTTCTCTCCTTGATTAGTTTCCATCCATTGTTTCTTGTCCTGCCTTCTGGTGCTTTGGAAAACAAGTTGACCCCCTCTTCTTTGTGGTAGCCCCTCAAATATTGGAGCACTGCTACCATGTTTCCCCTAGTCCTACTTTTCACTAGACTAGACAAACCCAATCCCCACAACCGTTCTTCATATGTTTTGTCTCTAGGCCTTTAATCATCTTAGTTGAACTTTGCACTTTTCCAAAGTCTCAACATATTTTTAATGTTGTTATGACCAAAACTGGATGCAGTATTCTAAATGTGTTCTTTCTGAAACTTTTTAAAGTGGTACTAATACTGATTTTGATCTTGATTCTTCTATTAATGTAATCTAGGATTACATTGGCTTTTTTTGGCTGATACACACTGTTGGCTCATATTTAAATGATTGTCCACCAGGACTCCAAGATCCCTCTCACAGTTACTGCTACTGAGCCATTTCACCTAGTCTGTATGTGATGGTTTTTCTTGTTTAAAGGTAAAATCTTAGTTTTATTCATATTGAATTTCATTTTGTTAGATAAGGCCCATTTTGTTAGATAAGGCCCAGTGTCAAGATCCTTCTGAATCTGGGGCTTATCTTCTGGGTTGCTGGTTATTCTTGCTAGCTTATTATCATCTGCAAATTTGTTGTGTTCCCCTTCTATTCCCTCATCTAAATCATTTAGGAAGTTATTGAAGAGTATTGGGCCTAAAACAAAACCCTCTGCCCACCTTCCTCCATGTAGACGTAGTTCCATTAAGAACTACATGTTGAATATGGTTTGTCAGCCAGTTACAAATGTATCTGGTGGTGGCACTGTCTATCCCATATTTTTCTAGCTTTCCAAGAAATAGGTTGTGTTCTACTGTGTCAAATGCCTCTAAATCTAAGTATATTATGTCCACAGCATTTCATTGATCCACCAATTTAGTCACTTGGTCAAAGAATGAAATAAGATTTGTTTGGCATGATCTGTTTTTGATGAAGCTATGTTAGCTTCTGGTTACAACTTTGTTTGCTTCTAGGTGTCCACAGATTTGTTGATTGATTATCTTTTCCAAGATCTTTCCAGGTGTTAATGTCAGGCTGATTGGTCTGTAGTTTTTTGGATATGTTTTTTTAAAAAAATATGGGGACCCCTTCAGCTCTTTTCCAATCCTCGGGTAGTTCCCCAGTGCTCCAAGAACTTTGAAAGATATGGGTCAATGGTTCAGAGATCATGTTTGCCAGTTCCCTCAGAACTCTGGGATGTAATCCATCAGGACCCATGATTTAAATTCATCTAGAGCTGACAGGTATTCTTTTACTTACCTTTGCTTATTTTAATTTGCATTCCTAGCCTGCCTTTTATGGTTCTGTTTTTGGTAGTTGGATTGTATTATCTTTTTGTAGGAAGACAGATGTTCCAAAGTTCGTCTATCACTTTTTATCTGTTAGTAAGAATGGGGTCCATAGTTGCCCCTCTAATTCCCTCCTCTACCTTTGGGGTGACAAAGTTGTTAGTTAGGTTGGTCAGGAACCTGTTCGTTCTCCCACTTGTTGCAGAGTTGGTCTCCCAGTCAAAATAGTTAAAAATCCCCCATTACTATTTTGGTGTGTTTCCTACATATGTGTTAAATTGTTAGCAAATAGTTCATCTATTTCTTCTGCATGGCTGGGTGGCCTATAGTATACACCAATGCCAATGTCATTCTTTTTTCATTTTATGTTGACCCATATGTATTTTAATAAGCTTTATGTATCTCAGTAGAGAGTAGGTGGTCTCTTACATATAATGCAACTCCATCTCCTTTTTTGTTAGATCTGTTTCTTTTGAATAGTTTGTATCCTTCTATCCTTCTAGTCATGAGTTTCATCCCACTAGGTTTTGCTAATGGCAATTATATCATACCTATTTCGAAGTATACTAGTACTTCAAGTTCACCCTGCTTATTCCCTAAACTTTAAACGTTATTATATAGGCATTTAAGTTCTTTGTGGCTGACCCTGGATATGCTTCCTACAACTCCTACTTTGCATTTGAGTTTTTCTTCTTTCCCTTCCCTTATTTTGTTGTTTATCTAGTGGTCTTTGTTTGGAATTATGTTCTAAAGGCATTAAAGATTGGTCGCCCTCCTCCCTCAATTTTAATTCTGATGAGTCAGTCATTTTCTGAATACATTCTTCCCGGTTCTTGTGAGATGCCGCCCATCCTTTGCAAAGATCCCTTCATGTAGGTCAGTGATGGCGAACCTTTTAGAGACCAAGTGCCCAAACTGCAACCCAAAACCCACTTATGCGTCATCGGGTGCCGGGTGGGTGTGGCCCATTGGCTGGGTGTGGCCAGTTGGGGAGTGTGGCCCATTGGCTGGGTGTGGCTGCAGTGGTAACAGCAGACTGGGTGGGACTAAAAAGTTCAATTCAACTTTGCAAGATCTTTCCTTCCCCCCCGCGAGAAGTTGAAATTGACTGATTTATTGAACCTTTTTTTTTTTTTTGCACATGGCAGCGGATGCCTAAAGCGAAAAGGTTTTATAAAACCCAGCTGAAGGCCTAGGACTGGGGCGATGGCACACGTGTCCACAGAGAGGGCTCTGAGTGCCGCTTCTGGCACCCGTGCCATAGGTTCGCCACCACTGATGTAGGTAATGTAAGCCATGGCCAAGGAATCTGAAGTTCTCTTGATGGCACCAATTCTTAAGCCAGTAGTTCAGTTCTAAAATCATTTTCTCCCTCATAGGATGTTGGCCTTTTGTTGGAAGTATAGATGAAAATACCATTTATTTATTTATTTATTTTATTTAATTTATATGCCGCCCTTCTCCCGACAGGGACTCAGGGCGGCGCACAACATATTTAAAACCAGAACATATATACAATCCCCCCCTTAAAACCGAATTAAACCGAATTTTAATGTTGCGTCTTCCGAATATTTAAAACCCAATGTAAAATCCACCCTAGGTCAGGTCCGCTTGCTNTCTCTCTCTCTCTCTCTCTCTCTCTCTCTCTCTCTCTCTCTCTCTCTCTCTCTCTCGTTATTTACTTACAAACTATTTCCCATATTACATAAACAAAAAGCATGCATCTGAAAATGCACATTTTCCTTGCCTACCGATTCATCTCAAGCAACCATCTATCTAATCCTAAACAAAGCGAAACAAAACCACTCATCTTTTACCTTATCCCTTCAATTCCAGCTGCTTAACCTCCCTTTTTGCTTCTTTCCCATACTATACTCTGTGCCACTTTTGTTTTCCTTCAGTTATCACTATTTTTATCACTGCATAATTGTTTCTCAGGGTTTAAAATCTACTCACTCTTTACCCTTCCTTCTCCTCCTGGTGGTCTAGTTTTATTAATGTTGATTTTCTTTTTCCCTTGGACTGAATTTCTTGCATCTCTAGTAGTTCTTTCCTGAAATCAAAAATCAGCACATTTTTTTACCCAGATGGAACCATTTCTGTCTTCACAAGGGCAGCCACCATTGAAAGGCCAAGTGGACAAGTAATAGAGCAAGACAAATATGCAAATATTAATAATTTAAAAAGCCTCTTCCTTAGGGTTTAAAAAGCTGCATTCGGAAATCAGATGCTTTGTGAACATCCAGTCTATCAGAAATATGTCCATCCTAAATGGAGGAAAAATATCTGAAGACGAGAGATTTTACACCATATAATGTCTTTCCGTAAGCTTCTGTCTTTAAAACCAGAACTGGTTAGTGTGTATCAACACATTTAAATGGTCAGTTAACTCCCCTACAGTCTTGGCTCATAGTCAGAGCCCCTTTCCATTCAGAACTTTTGTAAAAATAAATAAATAAATAAGATAACAACATTGGGAAGGAAAAAAAATGAACTCCATGTTACTCACAGTATATAAATCACTAAATGATGCTGTCAACCTTTATTGGGGAAAGAATAAACCGTTAAGTATGAAGAATGTCTAACTACAGAATTAAATGAAAATTGCTGTGTTTTATGACATTATATAAATTCTAATTATATATGTTCTAATTACAGATAAAGTGGTACATTCACTTTTCTTCTTGGTATTTTTTGTATGAAAGGGTTGTAAAGAAATTCTGCATAAGGATTCAGTTTCAAAATTTCTTCTGAAGGAGGAGCTGGAGAAAGAGAACTCCAGCTGAACTTGGAATGTGATGATGTTTCCTATTCAAACATCATTTAAAATAGCTACCTTGCTATCGCATGAGGGATAGAAAAGACAGGAGGTGAGAAATAACACGAGGCCCTCATGAGAGGAAACAAGGATTTTTTTTTCTTCTATCCTAAACTGTAACATAATATGAAAACAATTTTTTGTAGTTTCAGTGTTAACTCACTGCATCATTTACAATAGACTTATTGCCAATTTGTGACCTGCTACATGCAGGAGAACATATACAATAAGCAGAGACAGAAACATCCATGATTTTTAGCTCATAGCATAACAGAGTTGGAAGGGATCTTAGAGGTCTTCTAGTCCAACCCCTTGCTCAAGCAGGAGACTCTATACCATTTCAAACAGGTGATTGTCCAGTCTTTTCTTAAAAGCCTCCAGTGATGGGGCACCCACAAATTTTGAAGGCAAGATATTCCACTAGTTAATTGTTCTTATCCTTAGGAAATTCTCCTTAGTTCTAGGTTCTCTCCTTGACTAGTTTCCATCCATTGTTTCTTGTCCTGCCTTCTGGTGCTTTGGAAAACAGGTTGACCCCTCTTCTTTGTGGTAGCCCCTCAAATATTGGAGCACTGCTACCATGTTTCCCCTAGTCCTACTTTTCACTAGACTAGACAAACCCAATTCCCACAACCGTTATTCATATATTTTGTCTCTAGGCCTTTAATCATCTTAGTTGAACTTTGCACTTTTCCAAAGTCTCAACATCTTTTTAATGTTGTTATGACCAAAACTGGATGCAGTATTCTAAATGTGTTCTTACTGAGGCTTTTTAAAGTGGTACTAATACTGATTGTGATCTTGATTCTTCTATTAATGTAGTCTAGGATTGCATTGGCTTTTTTTGGCTGCTACACACTGTTGGCTCATATTTAAATGATTGTCCACCAGGACTCCAAGATCCCTCTCACAGTTACTGCTACTGAGCCATTTCACCTAGTCTATATGTGATGGTTTTTCTTGTTTAAAGGTAAAATCTTAGTTTTTTCCATATTGAATTTCATTTTGTTAGATAAGGCCCATTTTGTTAGATAAGGCCCAGTGTCAAGATCCTTCTGAATCTGGGGCTTATCTTCTGGGTTGCTGGTTATTCTTGCTAGCTTAGTATCATCTGCAAATTTGTTGTGTTCCCCTTCTATTCCCTCATCTAAATCATTTAGGAAGTTATTGAAGAGTATTGGGCCTAAAACAAAACCCTGGGGTTCCCTCTGCCCACCTTCCTCCATGTAGACGTAGTTCCATTAAGAACTACATGTTGAATATGGTTTGTCAGCCAGTTACAAATGTATCTGGTGGTGGCACTGTCTATCCCATATTTTTCTAGCTTTCCAAGAAATAGGTTGTGTTCTACTGTGTCAAATGCCTCTAAATCTAAGTATATTATGTCCACAGCATTTCATTGATCCACCAGTTTAGTCACTTGGTCAAAGAATGAAATAAGATTTGTTTGGCATGATCTGTTTTTGATGAAGCTATGTTAGCTTCTGGTTACAACTTTGTTTGCCTCTAGGTGTCCACAGATTTGTTGTTTGATTATCTTTTCCAAGATCTTCCCAGGTATTAATGTCAGGCTGATGGTCTGTAGTTTTTTGGATATGTTTTTTTTTAAAAAAAATATGGGGACCCCTTCAGCTCTTTTCCAATCGTCAGATAGTTCCCCAGTGCTCCAAGAACTTTGAAAGATATGGGTCAATGGTTCAGAGATCATGTTTGCCAGTTCCCTCAGAACTCTGGGATGTAATCCATCAGGACCCATGATTTAAATTCATCTAGAGCTGACAGGTATTCTCTTACTTACTTTCGCTTATTTTAATTTGCATTCCTAGCCTGCCTTTTATGGTTCTGTTTTTGGTAGTTGGGTTGTATTATCTTTTTGTAGGAAGACAGATGTTCCAAAATTCCTCTATCACTTTTTATCTGTTAGTAAGAATGGGGTCCATAGTTGCCCCTCTAATTCCCTCCTCTACCTTTGGGGTGACAAAGTTGTTAGTTAGGTTGGTCAAGAACCTGTTCATTCTCCCACTTGTTGCAGAGTTGGTCTCCCAGTCAAAATAGTTAAAAATCCCCCATTACTATTTTGGTGTGTTTTCTACATATGTGTTAAATTGTTAGCAAATAGTTCATCTATTTCTTCTGCTTGGCTGGGTGGCCTATAGTATACACCAATGCCAATGTCATTCTTTTTTCCTTTTATGTTGACCCATATGTATTTTAATAAGCTTTGTGTATCTCAGTAGAGAGTAGGTGGTCTCTTACATATAATGCAACTCCACCTTCTTTTTTGTTAGGTCTGTTTCTTTTGAATAGTTTGTATCCTTCTATCCTTCTAGTCATGAGTTTCATCCCACTAGGTTTTGCTAATGGCAATTATATCATACCTATTTCGAAGTATACTAGTACTTCAAGTTCACCCTGCTTATTCCCTAAACTTTAAACGTTATTGTATAGGCATTTAAGTTCTTTGTATCTGACCCTGGGTATGCTTCCTACAACTCCTACTTTGCATTTGAGTTTTTCTTCTTTCCCTTCCCTTATTTTGTTGTTTATCTAGTGGTCTTTGTTTGGAATTAGGTTCTAAAGGCAGTAAAGATTGGTCACCCTCCTCCCTCAATTTTAATTCTGATGAGTCAGTCATTTTCTGAATACATTCTTCCCAGTTCTTGTGAGATGCCGCCCATCCTTTGCAAAGATCCCTTCATGTAGGTAATGTAAGCCATGGCCAAGGAATCTGAAGTTCTCTTGACGGCACCAATTCTTAAGCCAGTAGTTCAGTTCTAAAATCCTTTGCTCCCTCATAGGATGTTGGCCTTTGTTGGCCTTTTGTTGGAAGTATAGATGAAAATACCATTTGTTCTCCTAAGTCCTTAGCTTTCTTACCTAGCTATTTTAATCTCTTTTTATTGTTTTGGGGTTCATTGCCATGGCATTAGATCCCAAGTGAAAGAGAAGAAAGGAGTAATAATCTGTGGGGTTGATTATTTTAATAAGGATCTCAGTCACAATTTTTCGTTTTTGTTCCAGGGAGATAATACGCCTCCTTAGATTGAATGTCTATTCTGCTGATTACAGATTCTGTTCACCTAAAAGTTGATTCTCCTATAACCAGTTCTTGACTTTTTTCCTTTGGGAGGTTTGGAATACTTTTCTACACATTATAAGAGCATTGGATGGTGCTTCTTTTCTAGAAGGACTTGATGATGTCTCTTTTTTAGGTGTTTTCATAATTTCTTCCAGGGGGAGGCTATGAAAACAATTGTTCAGTTCCAGAGGAGCTTCATTGGAGTGGGCTGGAGTAGACAGCAGGGTTCTGCCTCACAAGCTTTTTTCCCAAACATTTAGAGGAATTTCTCATTTTTAAAAAGAATAATCACAACATGGTGACTTGACATCCATGCAACATAAGGAAAATTTGTGTTAAAACAACTTGCCCAATGTTGATGGTACAATACCGCAGACGATTTAATGCACTATTACCTATTTTTGTTATCTTCAATTAAGTTACAGGTGGAAAGGTCATAAATGATTATTTAAAATTGACATTTTTTGTGTCATAATTTATGAGTATTAGTTCATATTCATATTTTAACTTTTCAGTTCAATGTTGGAAAATGGACTGAAAAATAAGGAAGCAAAGGCAATAAACATGAGATGGATATTAAAATATATGTTTAAATATTTTCTATTACAATATGATACTTCTACCTTACTTATAAGCTAAATACAAAATTTGAAAGTTACCTTTCCCTTTTCTTGAGGAAATCATAATCAACTATTACAGGTTTAATGGAATTACCCCATTACGCAAAGTTGATTTGGAAAATCTTTATGCTAAACTTTAGAAAGCGACTACATAAATATTGATCAACAGTGACCTAATTAGAATCATTTGCATGCAAATGAGAATTTGAATGAGATAAACAATGACATGCTGATAATAACCTTACTTTTCCAGATAAACTAATTCTATTTTGTCACAATTTCTTTAAAAATAATTATAGAACTGAACAATTCACTTTGCAAAATCTATAGCTTTTAATTTTTGAATCCATTATATAAAAAAAATCAAAATTGCTTGATTCTTAAATCATTTTGCAGAAAGAGAAGGGAAAATATGCTTGCATAATTCTTAACAAATTCAAAATCATTTTCTATATTTTAACAGTTCTGCATATATTATTCCTGAAATATTGATGCAAACTATAATTGTCTGAGGATGTGGTTTCAAACATTCTTAATATTTCAAATATATAATAGTCAGCAACATTAAAAAAAATGAGCAATTCAGGAAAAATGTGAGCCTTTGGAATCTTTCTCATTTTCCAATATATCACAGTATCTGTCCAGTGGATCCATAGTACATGTACGTGTTCACAATCTGTGGCTTCATTTCATCCACAACCGAAAGATACGTAGGTGGGTTTAGGTCTGGAAAGCTGGAATTTAAAATATGCAAATTTGGGGGGAA
>NW_015387620.1:64816-66947 GCF_001527695.2 Protobothrops mucrosquamatus
AAGTGTGTGCATGCATGAGCTAGCACACATATGCTTTATTTTTATCTTGCATGGAAACATTTGTTGTTCCATCAGAGATTCAGGAAGACACATAGCACCGTTTACAAGGATTGATGGGTAACTGCCCTTACTGCATATATTTTTTCAACATATTATAAAAACCATGTATTGTCAACATCAACAACAAAAGAAAATGCCTGCATGTTTATGTGTGTTTTTGCATTCATCAGACACTATTGTAGCTTTTGTAATTTTCACCTACTTCTTCCCATTCTCTAAAGACAATAACATTTTTGACAATGTGTGTACATATCATGTCATTGGAATATGAAGCACAGTGCAATGCATTGTGCACTTTATATGGATTCAGACAGTTTCACCTCAGGCCAAAGGAATAAACATCACACATGGCACTCAAACAACCTTCCTTCCTTCCTAGACTAACTGAACCCTGGTCAAGACACACTGATATGTGCGCGCAAACACACACACACACACACACACATACACACACACAGAGAGAGTGATACATAAAGAGACAGACAGATGTATATGTACATGTATGTATATCCTTTTTTGGATATGTGTGTGTGTGTATATGTCTTTGATAATTTTGAATATTGGAATCCCAGGTATGGACATTTAAAGTCAATAAGATAAAAACAATGAACTCCGGGATGTGAGGCAAAAAGCTTTTTTTTAATTGCTGAGCTTTCGTTAACAACCTGTTAACATCATCAGAGCAAACTGAATACAACTCTAACACAACCATGACAACTCACACAACCAACACACCACCTTATGATATTCTCACACACAGAAACAACAACACCTCTGACCACAACATCCACGACACAAACATCCAAAACACAAATCCTACAACCTCACAAGACACTCACACACAACAAAACATACACACACAACACCTGAGTAACAACAGAATATTAAGACCAAGACCAAAACTGAACCCTATAATAAAACATGACTTATCACATTCAATGGAACAAGCTATTACGGCCCAATTCCGAAATCCCATGAAACCACCCACAACTGACAAACATAACAAACAACCACACACAAACATTCCAAACGATTATACCCAACAAGACATACACACACCACAACCTTACACTAAAGAAACTATACAATCCAAAAGACTGACTCCTATAACAGTGACAATTTCACAGCATCCAAAAAAAGGGGGAGCGAGGGCAGGCAAACCACTTACATGCCCCACGAGGGCATCTGCTTTCTCGCCCTGCAGATCCGGTCCCACAGCACCTGCACGCGAGAGGGCAAGACAAACATCCAAGCTGCACTTCACAGAAGGAATCCAGCCGGCACAAGACTTCATGCAGAGCCCTGAGAACCTCGTGCCAAACAGCTAATAGGCACAAAGGCGCTTACGCGCGTAACAGCTAATAGGCATGACTTTTGAATCTCGTCGGGAGACTGACTGCTGTATACTTGCTGTTATCAATGTGATTTTTATGAACGAGCTTCTTAAGCACACTATGTGCACATGCCACACTGTAACCGTTTTTAACTTATGTAAATTTATGCATATGCTCCCTTTGTCATTTAGCCCTTTGCTCTGATGATGTTAACAGGTTGTTAACGAAAGCTCAGCAATTAAAAAAAAAGCCTTTTGCCTTACATCCCGGAGTTCATTGTTTTTATCTTATTGACTTTAAACACACACACACACACACATACACACACACACACACACACAGAATATGTATGCATGTATATCAATAGGTGTATATAGGTGTATGTATAGGTATACATATGTGTGTATGTTTGTATGTATATTATATTATATTTGTATGTATATTGTATATGTATATCTCCAAGATCATATATATATATATATATATATATATATATATATATATATATATATATATATATATATATAAAATATACATACAAACAGAACACTCCCCCATCCAATCAGAGCACAGCGAACCCCCCATCCAATCAGAGCACAGCCAGGCTCCTTAACCAATCAGAACACACCTCCACCCAATCAGAACACAGCCAAGCTCCCACCCAATCAGCTCCAACCCCACTGGCAGTTAAAAGGAAGAAACAGCTGCGATCACACACCACTCTTAGAAGCACGAAG
>NW_015387620.1:69086-109855 GCF_001527695.2 Protobothrops mucrosquamatus
GTTGCAACTAGGACCGGTAACTAGGTCCAAAAGCCGTGTGCAGACTGTGTTCAACCTATAAAGATACTCCCACAGACTGGCTGATCAAGCCCTGATGATGTCAGCAGAACGCTGACGAAAGCTCGGCATTTGTATAGCGCATTAAACTCATATAGTTTAATGATTTTACCCTGGTGTTCGTTTTATTTATTTATTTGTTTTAGCATATATATATATATATATATATATATATATATATATATATATATATATATATTCAAAATTTGGATTGCTAACAAAGAATTAAGGGAGTACTGGGATAGCTATTTCTAACCTTATTGGTTTTCATCAGCCAGAAATACCCTTCCGAGATTCGAACCTGGGCTGTCTGCATGTTAAGCAGAAGTATTAGCCCCTATGCCACAGGCTCTTTCTCGCTTTGTTAGCTACAAGAGACAGGGGAAGAGGATGAGTGCTTTTTGAACACCCTGTCAGCCCAAATATGGGAGAGAGAGAAGTCTTTTTACATATATATATATTTGTTTTCTGACTCTGCCATTAAACATAGACATTCTACAGGACCAATAAGCAGTTCCAAATAACCACATATATCACTAGAAACTGAGCACAAAAGTTTATAACTACTTGAAGAAAATAAGAGTATAAGAAATGAGCTTGGATGATGAGTCCTAGAATTCTCTACCCAGCAAATCTGGAAGGAGGAATACAAGTTGGGAAAAGCTGGATAGCAATCGGATTTGGTGGAAAAAGAACTGCCATTTGTATGGCTGGTTCTTCAGGCCTTCTGGTTATCAGTGAGCAATTAGTTTTTGTAAAAAAAAAATTGTACAGGTAAGTCCTCTATTTACAACCGCAGTTGAGCCCAAAATCTCTGTTGCTAAGTGAGACAGCTATTAAGTGAATTTTGCCCCATTTTACATCCTTTCTTGCCACAGCTGTTAAGTGAATCACTGCAGTTGTGAAGTTAGAAACACTGTTGTTAAGTGAATCTGGTTTCCCCATTGACTTTGTTTGTCAGAAGGTTGCAAAAGATAATCACATCACCCTGGGACACTGCAACTGTGATAAATATGACAAATGTCTGAATTTTGATCACGTGACCCTGGATGCTGCAATGGTTGTAAGTGTGAAAAATGGTAAGTTTTTTTTTTTAATTTTCAGTGCCGTTGTAACTTTGAAATGTCACTATATGAACTGTTGTAAGTCGAGGACTAATTGTAGTAAGTTTCTTCTACAATGAGCTACTCATCAGATTTATTGTTCCAAAGGCCATTAGTCCTCCATGTCTGTTTTGCATCCAGTGGGCAAATGGGAAAATCATGTGATATCTCTCAAATAAGTGGATGTGATTTTGTGATCTGATTACCAGTTTCTGCATTAAGTATCATTCTTTTTTTTTTTTTTGCATGGCTCAATTTTCGCGACACATCTTAATTGCCTGTCATCCATGCACACCCTGGCTATCTGAGCCAACAGTGGTGCAGTTTTCTAGTTCACAGATACACACATCCCATTTCCCAACTCCAAACTGAAATTACTTTGCTCCAGATTAAAAACAAATGCATCCAGTTAGTGAGAGCATTAACTCCTTTAGGTAATACATTCATGCAGATTCAAAAGAAGTAATAGTAGTAGTGAAGGCTTATTAAAAAAGAGAAACTCTGCTTTATTAAGCTTGGAGCAATGTGGGGAAGGACTTCTGTAGCATAAGAACTCTGGGCTGGAAAGAAGGCAGGTGGCATACGGCATTTTCCAATCTTTGCCAGCTCAAGATCAGGACTGCAGTGAGGCTCAAGGTGCCCTCTGCCAAGGGCACAAAAGCACACCTTTTCTTCAGAAAGACAGTGACTCTTACAGTCCTTTGGGGAAATTGAAAAGGGGGCATGGAACGGTAAACCCCGTTGCTTGATTCAGGAACTCAAATAATTGAAGAGCAAACAAGATGGAGAGGGAGATAAATGTATCCACTGATCAGGCCATTCCTTCCTTGACTTAATTTATCCCCTGCCCACCAAATTTCATTTACTCTGAGAGTAACCTATAGATGGGGCATATGGAATAGGAGGAAGGTTTAATTCCCATATCATCAATATCAGGGGTCCCCAACCCCCTATCTGTGGACTGGTACCAGGCTGCAGCATGCCAGCAACCATTCTGCACAAACAAGCAAAGCCCCATCCGTGGGATGCAGGCAGCACACAAAACCACGCACTCTCCGGTCCACGGAAAAATCTTTCTCCACGGAACCGGCCCCTGGTGCCCAAAAGGTTGGGGACCTCTGCTCTATATTATGGTCATCTGAAGTGTGCTAGAGAGTCTATTTGTACTGATAGTTCTAGAATTTGAAATCTAAGAACCTGAAAAGTTTGAATCCATACAAATAAAACTAGAGATACTAATACTAAGTCACTACAAGCTCATAAATTTCTGCAAATATTTCCTGTCCATTTGAGGCCCAGAAACTTCTTAAGAAAAACCATAATTCACTACCAGCACAGATACTTTGTATGAAAAAGAATCAAGATGCAATCTTTTGAGATTCTTCTGAGAAAATGCAACCTATTAGAGACTGCAATGTTTTTATCTTATATAATGAAGCTGGTAAAGCTTTGACTCACTGCTAAATAACTGCTAAATAACGAACTACAATTGACTAAAAAACAACAAATGGTTTACAATGATTTATTGAAAGTCTTATACTAGAATGTCTTCGTCTTCAAGACCATTAATCTCTCTTTCACATAAAGGTGAAACTGTGCTTTGGTTTATTTTCCTGAAGTTAAGTCACTCTACAGTAAGACTATGCTGTTAACAATTCCAATATGCCTAGAAGAAAAAAATAATAATGTCCTGGAGACATAATTGTGGCATGCAATTCAAACAAGTGAAAGGCCACCTAGACAGACCACAACGAACTTTTATTTATCTTCAAGGTAACTTGAAAGGTCAGCACAGAATGCTGACATTAATAGGCCTTTACAAAAATGAGCTGTCTGGACTGTTATCCTAAGAAGCATGCCTTATGTTTAAAGCTATGCTATATCCAGGGCAGTCTTTTCAGAAGAAGGATGGGACACAAAGAGCATATCATGGTATCAGTCCACCATTTCTGATAATTGCTCACAATGTTGCAGATACTATTTCAGGAGATACTTTAAACCCATAAGCCCCTAAGCGCCTCAATGGGTATATTCAGGTTTGGCATTTTCCACAGGGCTTATTGGAATTGTTAGACAAATTCTTTGTACTACCTATTGTAGGTCAGCTTGGTCTAGTGGTTAAGGCACCAAGCTAGATGGGAATTCTAGTCCTATTTTATCCATGAAAAGCAGCTGGGTGACTTTGGAGCAGTCACTTTCATTCAGCCCAGCTCACCTCACAGGGTTGTTGCTTTTGTGGGGAAAATAGGAGGAGGAAGGAGTTTTATGTATGTTCACCACCTTGAGTTATTTATAAAGATAATAAAGGTGAGATATAAATTAATTGTTAAAATAAAAATACACTAAATGCTCTAGAGTAAGGGATCTGCCATGATTTATCTGGAACCCAGGTTTTAAACCCTGAAGTGACTTAAAACTCACAAAGAAACACACACAATGAAAGAGAGCAGATGAATTTTAATTCATTTAAGAAAGTATCATCTTAATTTTTCTCCAAAAGAATTTTAAAAAATTTTCTCCAAAAGAATTTTAAGAGGCAGTAGCAAATGAAACTAAAAAGCTTTTGTTGTTCATTTATGGAGATTAGAACTTTTTGATGGAGATGATGGAAAACTATTGTAACATTGCCATCAGTGTGTGGGCTGCATGCAGTCAGAGGCATCCCAAAATTACACCATCATCATTTAGCACAATTAAACATAGAGCAGGGGGAAGGAAGGAAGGAAGGAAGGAAGGAAGGAAGGAAGGAAGGAAGGAAGGAAGGAAGGAAGGAAGGAAGGAAGGAAGGAAGGAAAGAAAATGGAAGCAGGAGGCCTCTAGGAGGCAAAGTGCACTAAAGTCCATATTTTAAAAAAAAATCTCTCTGCCAATATTCTCAAATTCCATGGTCAGGATTTGACTGTTTGCTGCTGTAACTTGATGATATAGGCTCAGACATTGTGGGCTGTAGAGGGTTTTTAAAACTGGAAATGGGAACAATTTGATCCTCAGAGGCTTCCTACTTCAATTTCAACCCTTAATTTTCTCCTCCACCAAAAACCTTTTAAAAGGGCCTTGCTCTTCCTGTATCATCATTATCCAATGATTGGCAATTCCAACTCTGGGAAAGTTGTCCAGCCATGACATAACAGCTGTGCAAATTTGGTTTAGTTAGAAAAGCTTTAGTTTTCAAGCAAGAAAGGATAGTTTTAAAACCAAAGAAGTGCTTCTTGAAGATTTAGGAAACAACTTCATGAGATCTTCTTATCTTTCTGTTTCTCACCTTTTCTTTTTCAACAGCATGACTCAGTTCAGGGGAAAATCATTTACTGACCACCCCTAACTACTTTTACCCATATAAAATCCCTTTGTCGGAAGATATTATCTTTCCTCAATTATCAAATATTTCGACCACTAAAAAAGAAGCAATAGGTTTTATTTTTACAGAATCTGATCAGAGTTTCTTAAGTTGTTGGTGCACATGTATACATATGTTTTGATTTGTTTGTATGTCCATGCATATCCTTTTTAAAACTTTATGTCATATATTATATTGTTAAGTCGGCCCAATTGTGTAAGTTGTATAGTGAAGAAATATGTATTTATCTGGATGGGGGGATAGATGGGGAACTCATCAAATTTGCGGATTACACCAAGCTGGCAGGAATAGCCAACACTCCAGAAGACAGGCTTAAGATACAAGAGGATCTGGATAGACTTGAACACTGGGCGCTATCTAACAAAATGAAATGCAGTGGTGAAAAAAAGTAAGGTTCTACATTTAGGCAATAAAAACCAAATGCACAGTTATAGTATAGGTGGTACCTTGCTCAATAGTAGCAACTGTGAGAGGCATCTTGGAGTCCTAGTGGACAATCACTTAAATATGAGCCAGCAGTGTGCTGCAGCTGCCAAAAAAGCCAACAAAGTGCTGGGCTGCATTAACAGAGGGATAGAATCAAGATCATGTGAAGTATTAATATCACTTTACAATGCCTTGGTAAGGCCACACTTGGAATATTGCATCCAGTTTTGGTCACCATGATGTAAAAAAGATGTTGAGACTCTAGAAAGAGTACAGAGAAGAGCAACAAAGATGATTAGGGGACTGGAGGCTAAAACATATAAGGAACGGTTGCTGGAATTGGGTATGTCTAGTTTAACAAAGAGAAGGATGAGGGGGGACATGATAGCAGTGTTACAATATCTCAGGGGCTGCCACAAAGAAGAGGGAATCAAGCTACTCTCCAAAGCGCCTGAAGGTAGGACAAGAAGCAACGGATGGAAACTAATCAAGGAAAGACGCAACCTAAAACTAAGGAGAAACTTCCTGACAGTTAGAACAATTAACCAGTGGAACAACCTGCTTCCAGAAGCGGTAAATGCTCCAACACTGGAAGTTTTTAAGAAGAGACTGGACAGCCATTTGAATGAAATGGTGTAGGGTTTCCTGCCTGAGCATGAGATTGGACTTGATGACCTCCAAGGTCCCTTCCAACTTTTTTTTTTTATTATTATTATTATTAATTATTATTATTATTATTATTATTATTATTATTATTATTATTATTATTATTATTATTATTATTATAGTAATGAATTGATAATTTTATATCAATGTATTGTATTAATATTACGGTAGCATTTATTGTTTAGTAACTTTTCCAAGGAACTTCAATTTCATAATTTGACTAGTTCCATTTTCTCTAAGTCAAAGCAATGTGTCAGACCTAATGCCTCCCCTAGGATGCAAAATCAGATTGTTTCCAAAACTCCTGGCTGAAATTCGTTAGTTCTGACAAGCACAAATTTGAATATCATTTGGATACAACACAAGGTTATTTTTCATTTAATTGTCTTACTTGAAATGCAACCTTCTTTGATATCACTATTTACACATTATAAATTGTACCACTAATTACACATTATAAATTGTATAATTTATAAATAATACGTGTTAAATTATTTGTAATTGTAACATTTACAATTATTCTAACCTACCATCAGACAAGCTACACAAACTGAAAATCCACATTGTTAGGAAATACTAGATGCGCTTACAAATATAATTTCCCAGTTGGTGACCGACTTAATAATTTTTTTGCACCAATAGCTGAAACAGTTCCAATTGTTTGGCTATAGATTCCACTGAGAGGAATGGAAACTGGTACTCCAAATCAATCCAGAATTGATAGCTTTTAGTTACATTGTAATGTCAATCAAAACAAGAGGTTTCCATTAGTTCACATTTTAAATAATATAATTAGAGTGTTCATCAAGAGCCAGTTTGGTGTAACAGTCCATGCATCAGGCTAGAAACTGCGAGTCTGAATTCTAGTCTCACTTTAGGCCAGCTGAGTGACCTTTGGCGAGTCCCCAGAGAAGCAGACAGAGAAGCGAGTCCCCAGAGAAGCAGACAGTGGCAAACCACTTCCAAAATCTTGCCAAAATAACTGCAGGGACTTGTCCTGGCAATCACCAAGATCAATAATATTGAAGGCAGGAACCCCCCCCCCCCAAAAAATGTGCAATTTATAATGTCAAAAATCTAATATCATGGGAGTCAAAGCAGACATCATCATCATCAAGTTGGAAGGGACCTTGGAGGTCATCTAGTCCAACCCCCTGCTCAGGCAGGAAACCCTATATCATTTCGGACAAATGGCTGTCCAGTCTCTTCTTAAAAACTTCCAGTGTTTGGAGCATTCACATCTTCTGGAGGCAGGTTGTTCCACTGATTAATTGTTCTAACTGTCAGAAAAATTTTCCTTAGTTCTAGATTGCTTCTCTCTTTGATTAGTTTCCATCCATTGCTTCTTGTCCTGCCCTCAGGTGCTTTGGAGAATAGCTTGACTCCCTCTTCTTTTTGGCAACCCCTGAGATATTGAAACACTGCTATCATGTCACCCCTTGTCCTTCTCTTCATTAAACTAGACATACCCAATTCTAGCAACAGTTCCTTACATGTTTTAGCCTCCAGTCCCCTAATCATCTTTGTTGCTCTTCTCTGTATTCTTTCTAGAGTCTCAACATCTTTTTTACATCGTGGTGACCAAAACTGGATGCAGTATTCCAAGTGTGGCCTTACCAAGGCATTGTAAAGTAGTATTAACACTTCACAAGATCTTGAGTCTATCCCTCTGTTAATGTAGCCTATCACTGTGTTGGCTTTTTTGGCAGCTGCAGCACACTGCTGGCTCATATTTAAGTGATTGTCCACTAGTGGCTACTATTGAGCAAGGTACCACCTATACTATAACTGTGCATTTGGTTTTTATTGCCTAAATGTAGAACCTTACTTTTTTCACCATTGAATTTCATTTTATTAGATAGCGCCCAATGTTCAAGTCTGTCAAGATCCTTCTGTATCTTAAGCCTTTCTTCTGGAGTGTTGGCTGTTCCTGCCAGCTTGATGTCGTCTGCAAATTTGATGAGTTCCCCATCTATCCCATCATCCAGATCATTGATGAAGATGTTGAAGAGAACTGGGCCCAGAACAGAGCCCTGGGGCACCCCACTACACACTTCCCTCCTTATAGATGAAGTTCCATTGAGGACCACACGCTGAGTATGGCTGGTCAGCCAGCTACAAAACCATCTGGTGGTGATGCTGTCTAACCCACATGTTTCTGTCTTATTAAGTAGTAGATTTGTGGTCTACTACTTTATCAAATGTCTTACTGAAGTCCTAGGCTGGGGCAAGTTTACTTTGAGGGGAAAAGGCAAAAATCAGTAAGAAGCCTACTAGTTTTATAAATTACATTTATACTGGATACATTTCCATAGATGCATATTGTTTTGGTTCTCTTCTGGAACTCAGCACATGTCACATTAGCCATTAAGGAACTGCTAAAGATGCTTCCCATAATTAGTGAATCTCATTTTCATGTATTTGCAGTCAATCAAATTGGAGTTGGGATATTAATTCTCCAAGTCCATTTTGTGATCAATTTCCTGACTTATTTCCTAGAACTGTTGGGGGATAAAGTAGGTGTATAATGGGTTTACCACATTTGGTCTACAAGCATTTAATGAGATACAGAGCACAGTAAAGATTTACAGGTTTCTTTACTGCTTAGTTCATATGGTAGCCCTTTGATAAACAATTCTGAACTCTCTTAAGAAAATCAACAAAAAAGATGTAGCTTACATACAATATACCACATCAGTATATGTGATATTTGGGAGACCAACACAAGGAAGACTTTTGACAGATATTTTATTGTACCACTGAGACATTACAACAATTCAGTTCTTCCTTTGCCAAAATGAAATTCATAAAATAAATTTGGGTGTAGTTCTTTTTCAAAACTATGACAATTCAAAAGATTTTGGAGAGTTAATATTAAGATTTTTAAGAGATAGTAATCATGAATTGCCTGAGGATATTTTGCAGACTCTAATAGAGCTACTGAAAGACACTACAAATGGAAAAAAATATTACTTGGGGGTAGTAAAATTTTAGAAAAACGAAATATGTATCTGTATTCCATCATTCCAGGGTTGGAATTGAAGGTCAAATGTTAAACTGTATTTGGCTTCCATTTTTTCCCTTGGAATTTTGGCTCTGTCTTTTATGGTTTGGTTTTATAAGAATTTTTTTAAAAAATATATAACAATTAATGAACATGTTTTAAAGTCTTCCAGATTTTACACTTTTATCATAACACCCAGAAAAATAATGGGTGCAAAAATTTCTAAAACCGGTTGCCAAACTGAACAGAGAAGTGATATTTCCATCTTCACAGTAATTTCCCAATCTTTATTAAATGGGCTGATTACTTAAAACCTGTTCATACAACAAAGAAGATTTCACCACCTCTTTAACAAGTCCACTTTTCTTTGTTATATTAGTTCTATTAGAATTCTCGAACCTAGTGTACAGCATAGCTCCTTAGATAATAATTTTACTATCCAATTTAACATCTCTATTGCTCTATTCTGCAGAATTTTCATATCTTATGGTTGTTTTATTGTATATAAGAAAACTCCAGCATTTATATTTTCTTTTGTGGTTAAATATAATACTATTTCTTACAACCCATTTGTTAAGATTTCTTTAGAAAGTGATTGCATGTCTCACAGCTTCAGAACCAGTAAAATGTATTGAATAATAATGCCACAGTTGCCACATTTCTCAGAACTTAGTGATTTCCGTATAATATTCATTATCAATAGTGCACATTTTAAAATACCTGAATATTGTTAGATGTGTTGCTGGTGGAGAGAATTTTTTAAAGAAAAAGAAGAAGAATTCATTATAACAGCTTAAGTATGACACATGTGATCAATGCTTTTGACGAACAGTGGTTTATATACTGCATTGCATTGCTCTTGGCAGTTGTAATAGGATATGAACTGCTATGCGGGATGTCAGATTTTTAGAAGGAGGAATGGATTGCTTGCAGGTCAATTTTGTATTGCTGTCATGTAGAAGGAGGAGAAATGAAATTTACTTCGATACACCAATCATTGTTTTCTTTCAGGAATGTTCATTACTTGAAGCAAGGGTGCTGTCAGTCCAGTACTATAGTCTGCCACCTGGAACAAGGGTTTTCTGCATTTTATCTCTCCATCTTATAGGTAGTTGACCTTCTGGACTCAGAAAGCTATGGGGCCACATGCGATGTTTCAGGCCCATCTGTGGCCATGTATAAATACAACATGTCCTGATCATTTTTATTTTTTTCCCCTTTTGGGCTATTTTGATGACACTTTCAGAAGTTCAGATGAATTTCTGAAGAAGAAAAAAGGAGAAATAATGGAATCGAAAATAAAGGATTAAATGACATAATTGAACTAAAAGATGGCAAAAGGCAAGACATTTGGTTATGAGCTTCAAATATGAATATATTTGAATATGATAATACAATCATATAAAAATTGTATAATAATTATATAATTCTAAAATAATAGAAAAGAATAATGATGAAAGGTTAGACATCTGGTTATGAGTTTCAAATATAATTATATTTGTGTGTGTGTGTACACACGTATATATATACACACATATATACACATTCAAATAGAACTAAAATTTAAAACTCCAGATAAAACAATTTCTATTACTTAACTAATTACATTATTTTGACATAAGAATGAAGACCTCCATTGCTCTGTCTAACACTTTATCTTACGGTAACGTAAACCTAAATAGATAACGGGTCTTTTGGGTCCTGACTCTCTAAAGGGAGTAGGTTAAGATCCGATCTTTTATAGTAGATTTACCCTGGGTTAGATTAGGGAATAAATGAAGAAGGTCGGTTTTTTCTTATAAGTTACCGACATTACTTTTCGACTTCGTTTAGTAAGAGGTTACTCTTTCATTGCCCAAGAGATTAAAAGTCTTTGGATGGAGGGCTATAACATCTGCCAATGAGATGAACATCACTGAAAGGAGGAAACCATCTTGTAGCTCCTATAAGCCAGACGAGGTATTATGCAGACATTGTTTCACTTTCCTGGCCAATTTTCCTAGGCTGAAGTAATAAAGAGCAGCACTTTCTGGTTCTTTAATTGGCCAATAAACTATTTTGTTGTCCTGATCCATAGATAGAGACATCTGTCACTCATTCCTTCAAAGATATATACCCTATGACAAAGGAAAGATACATTGGTCTGAGAATAGTTGGAAAGGAGATTCTATCGTCTTTTTCTTTTCTACTTGTCTTAGAACTAACATAGGGCCTCCTTAGGGTGCCGTCGGCCAGTCAATGCCAGCTAGTGACCCCCAGGGGGAGAGCCTTCTCTGTGGCAGCTCCTGCCCTCTGGAATGACCTACCCCCCCGACCTACGTACAGTTGCAGACCTGCGCCTTTTTTGCCGAGCCCTGAAGGCCCATCTATTCCGTGCGGCCGGCCTGGTGTAGTTTGATTATGTTTTAGTGGGGGTTTTGTATGGGGTATTTTAGAGCAGGCCTGTTATTTAATTTGATTTTAGAACAGAAACTTGCGTATATTTATTGTGGTTTTTATTATCACCTGTACACCGCCCTGAGTCCCGTAAGGGAGATAGGGCGGTATATAAATTCAATAAATAATAATAATAATAATAATAATAATAATAATAATAATAATAATAATAATAATAATAATAATAATAATAATAATAATAATATGGATTCTCCTTTCATGAATTCCATTTATTGCCCTTGTGCCTTATCCCATACAAGACAAGGTTTCAGACTCTTAGTCCTTTAGACCAGTGCTTCCCAGGGGGACATGGTGGTGCAGGGGCTTAATGATGCTGGAACTGCCAGCAGAAATGGTCTACATTCCGGTGGTTCAAGCCCGGCTCCATGAGTCAGAGTGAGCTCCTTTTGCTTGGTGCCTAGCTCCTGCCCACCCAGCAATTTGAAAGCATGCAATATTGCAAGTAGATAAATGGGTACCCCTTGGGTGGAAAAAAACTACCTGCATTCATGTGTGTTGAAAGCAGAAGCCAGCACTGGACCTGGCTAGATGTGAGGCATAGCAACAGCAGGCAAGCTGAAGCGAGAGTGGCAGAGTAGTGTGGAAGAGCCAGAAATATGAGTGTTGCTAGTTAAATTGGTGTAAAGCTAGTTGCCCCCCCACCATGGTGGATCAAGGATAGATACACAAGTGCCGAACAAAATGAACTAGAAAGCTAGGCTGTCAGAACTGCGTTGTGTGTCTAGCACATGTAGATTTGCCTGACAGTGTATGCCATGCACTAAATAAATTTAAAAAGTGCTTCCAAACCTAGGTAAATTACCCAAAATTGGGTAAAAGTGTTTTTTCTTTGGGTAATAACACACAAAGCTATTACTCAATCACAACAGGGATGTTTACATTGGATTAAAATGTTTAATCTGGTTTGGGTAAAAAAGACTTTTTGATAAGCAGTTTTGAGTAATGAAGGAAAATCTTTGGAAAGCAAATTTTAAATAGACAATCATCCGTTGGTTCCAGTCTCAAACAAGGGACTCCCAGACATATTTTAAGCTATTCTTCTAGCAAATTATTGGTATGAAATATTCACTTGTACTTCGAGATGAGATTTTATTAAAGTGGATAATAAAATGTAAGCTTAGGAATTCACAAAAACAAATAAGCCAATATTTCAACCCATATGAAATTTTATATTGAATCATGCAAAAAGCAAATGTTTGGAAAGAGCAACCCCTCATCTCCCTATATTTATTGAAGTGTTATGTTTCATCTTTAGAACTTTATATCTAACAATATAATCTCAAATCCACCCAAGACAAAAGCATCACAAAATTGTTTCATGAACCCAAAAAAATTAAATTGAAGGATGCATCATGAAAATTATTACATTTGATTTCTGCCTTAAATCAATACCCATCATTTCTGTCTTATTTACATTCCCTTTATTAGATTATATTTCACTTTTCATCTGCTTGAACATAAATATAAGAAAAAAATTATTTATGCTCACTTAACATCCAGGATTTTTTTTTTTGAACAAAAGGAGGTTGATTCTATAAAGAGCCAAAGAAATTGGGTGGAAACCCATAGTGGAAACGAAGGTGGTCAAAAACCTATAGAGAGGTATAGTGATTGGTGTTGTTGTGAAGTAGATTTAGCCATATTTCCTTTCCTTCTATTTATCCCAGAACTTTATTTCCATGGCTTATTATTTTTCACATCTTTTTTCTCTTTACATAACATTGCTTCTCCAGAAAATGAAAAGTCTGATGGAGAATGTAGCAGTGTGTGCTGTTTGATCACACAAACATCTCATCCATTCCATTCTAGAAACCAGTTTCACTGTGTCTTCATATAGTAAGAAGCTTCTGAATGACAGTAGCAACTCTGCCATGGCCAGTAGGAAGTCCCATATAACTTTACTTCAACACTGTTAGAGTCTTCACTTGCTCACCTCCAGTGCCACTTTTCTTCTTTCCTTTCTTTCATCTTTATTTAGCAAATCCTCAAACACACAGTTCACTGTAGCTACACTGGGAACTACCAGAATATGAATAAAAATACTTTCCAGTAGTGAAGCGTGTTTTTTTTAAAGCAGTGCTAGTGCTACGAAAGATGGATGGAAAGAGAAGGGGATGAAGAGCAGCAAGGGGATGGAGTCAGTTACAGTGGTGATGGTTGGAAGAAAACCTGAAAGACCAGATTAGGGACATGAAGGAAATGTGTCTAGGTGGTCCTTGGCAGTCAAAAAGATTTGGTGGCATACAAATGATCAGAAAACAGATTGCAACTTTTTAAAAGAGATTTAAAATTTGGGGGCAGAAAACAGAACACATGTCAGAATGTTTAAATCTGGAAGTTTCCAAGAAAAGGTTTCTTTGGGGTTTCTATATAAAGCAGAGCTTGGCTAACAGTGATGATGGACTATTAGACACCTCAACTACTCTGGTAGACAAATGCATAATAATAATAATAATAATAATAATAATAATAATAATAATAATAATAATAATAATAATAATAATAATAATAATAATAATAATAATAATAATAATAATAATACCTTGGAGGTCTTCTAGTCCAACCCCCAACTACCAAGCACTGAAGCATATTATCAAACAAGATACTTCCTTAAATATCGAAGCAATACTTCCCACCTACCCTACCTTAAAATAGAAGATATCAGGTTTTCTTGGCCTCATAATCTCATTCATAATGCTATAGAATCAAAGTGGTAAATCCCTCGTGGATATTTTTATGGTTGTGGTATGAGCTTCAAATGAGATTTGGTCCTAGAATCTGTATTGTTTATACACACACACACACGCACACACTTTTACATCGAATAGACTTGTGAAATGACTGTGCTTGAAACTTTCCTATATCTCTTTGTTTGTTAAAACAAATTTATCAGGATAGATAAAGCAATTAATCCTGTTCAGGGACAAAGAAATCATAGGTAGTTTAGTTGACAGACATCTGAATATTGGCAACTATCTGAAAAATAAGCCTTGGGAGAGGAATACAAACTGATGCCGCTTGATAAGTTGAAACTTTTCAGCTGGCTCAGCTGCATGCATATGACAACCATACTGGATTCTTCTCTTTCTCTTATAGCTACTACTCGCTCCCATAAATTCTCATTCAGTTTTCACTGAGTCTCACAGGTCCTACTTTTGCTATAAATCTTTATAATTTTAAGCACTTATTGAAAGCACACCATATCCAAAGAATATAAGCAATGCCCTGCTGAATTGGACCCTTGGCCCATCTAGTCTAATGGTCTGTTCTCACACAGGCCAACCAATTGCACAAGGAAGCCCACTGGTTCTCCAGCTGACGGAAATCACACCCCTAAACAAATTTTATTTATTTAAAAAGTTAAAAAAGTTTATATTTCCTAAGAAAAGGAAAGCATAAAAATCTATTTGCAAAACATAAGAACCATAACAATACATTTCTGTCAAAATGTTATTTTTTTTCAACATTTAATCTAGAAAAGAATTGATTTCTAAAGAATTTGTATGAACCTGTTTCTTTTTCTAACCAGGTTCCCAGAAGGAATTTAATAAATACATAACTTCTAGAAAACGAAAACATCTGTTTTATCCAACAATCCTTCTATTGCAAATGGTTAATATTATATTCACAGACTACCCAGAAAACCAACAACTCCAATTGAAATTTATTATCCAGAACTCCCCACAAATATGTCTTCTAACCCACAAGGAATATGTTCCTCATTTGAGTTGTATATTAAATATAGACTCATCTCTGCAAATGTCAGCAATAAGACTCATAATCCTTTTCTGGAAAGTTTATTGCCAAATGGAGTTTTGCAGGAAGACACTTTGTGGTATGAAAGTGTTCATATTGAATTTGGAGGCATAGATGTTTTGTGGCTACCATGACTGTTTTGTGGCTCCAACATCCCACTTTCCAACTGCTTATGACCATGTAAGGGCAGAATTTGAAAGGATGGGGCAAAGATACTCTTGGTTTCAGCACCCTGCAATTTTGAACTCCTACTCAGACCTAGAGCCTCATAAAGAACTCTCTGAGCTGAAAAAGATTATTGTTTTTACATAATGCAGGATACCCTTAAAAGCTGAAGATGTTGTGAATCATACTTATTTTTTAATCTTCCTGGAATGAAAGGAAAGATTTGTTCCATCCACCACCAGTTTGAAGAAACAGTATGAACATTGAGGATAAAGTTTATATAGAGGGAGGAGGATTTTCATGCAGAATGAGATTGAAAGTAGTGCAGTGGTTAGGTTGTTGGACCTGAACTTAAGAAAACCAAGCTCAAGTCCTCAATTACAGAGCTCAATGGGGCAAGACTAGTACTGGTCAAGATTTCATGGGCAAAGCCCAAGAACATGGACAATTGAGGTAATTGAATCAGTTTGGTCTAGTGGTTAAGGCACCAGGCTAGCAAGCAGGGAACCATGAGTTCTGGTCCCGCCTCATCAAAGCTAACAGGATGACCTTTGACTCGTCAATATCTCATCTCACAGTGTTGTTCTTGTGGGAAAAATAGGAGGAGGAAGGTGTGTTGGATATGTTTGTCACCTTGAGTTATTTGTAAAAACAAATAAATAATAAAAATAAATGCATCACAAAGAGAGCCAGTATTTCTGTTTGTGTAGAGCTGAAAAAAAATGAAACATCAAAGCTACAGTATCCTGTAATCCATTCTAGCTGGATTCCACAATTCTACCCATTAACTTTTCATTACAGTATGAATTAATGACAATTGACACTGTCAAACAATATAATGAAGTGCAAACTTACGTTCTTGAAAGTCAGCTACTAGTCAGTTAGTTGTTTCAAAAAAATTGACTGCATGAATATAAAATTAATATAAAATATATTAAATAAAATCTATTAATATATAAAATTAAATTAAAAAGGAAGGACACAGATTTCATTCAACTAACATTTTAAGTTTGGGTAAGAATTGCTGCATAGTGGGTCATAACACTTTCCTAGTAGCCATTTTTAAATATGTTATCACTTGGAACTTTATCAGTGGTGCTATTTTTCCTCCTCAAGAAGATATCAGGGGCCATTTAGCCATTGTGCTATAATAAACTATTTTTATATTCTTTAACATCCTTTGCAGTGGAAAAAAATGAATCCCATCACAAAGGAATCACTTTTATCTTTCTCATTTTCTCATTTTCTCATTTTCCTTTTTTGTAAAAGAAAATGTACAAGATAATCATTGAAATGGATTTATTATGCTATAAAATCCATCATCATCCTCAAAAAAATATTTTAATAACATAGATGAGCCTCCTATTATGGCCATAGCTTAAGCAGGTTGGGATAGTAGTACTTGGAGGCTTATCATCAATCACAATTTTATATAATTTATATCATTTATAACATGATTGCCTTCATGGTAGCAGTTCAGGCTTTCATCACTATGGGAAAAATCATGAGGTAATTCAAGGGTCTTAAAGACCCAACCTGTGACAAATCATTGTGTGAATTCTTTCCTTGTACTAGCTAGATTTCTAGCTTGTGTATCTGGAAGGAAGAAGCATTGTGACAATTAACAGATTTTTAGAGCCTAGATTTCCACAGGGTACAATACAGAATTTCCAGGTATGAATACAGTCTTGGGACCTGAAGTGGTTGGACCTGCATAAATTGGGAAAATGCATTTAACATTGTTCTGTAAAATGTGTCATCTACTAATTTCAGCCTATCAAGCTGCTGTGGTGAGACAGAAAGAGCAAGGCAGGCCATTTTGTCTTGATCTATTTGCTGATTTATATAAGTGTCTATCTTTAGAGATAAACCACATTTATGGAGGATGTTGTGGTACATAAGTCTGTTCTGTTGTTTGTGGTCTGGAAATAAATGAGAACAAGATTAGTCAGTCTTTCTGAGCCTCACACCCTGTAAAATAGCATTACTAATCCCATTGACCCTGAGCATTGATCATACTAGCTGAAACATCTGGAAGATGCAGAATTGGACAGGCCAACTTACACACTTATCCCACTAAAAGTATTGTCTCTTAATAAGTGACCTGCCAACTATCATTTAATTTTCTCTTTAACTTTTCTTACTTGTATAATTTGCACAAATGACTACCCTGTTAAAATAAATTTATTTTTCCTCAAGTACTGTAGGAATAGTCATATGAATTAGAAACTAGTTCATAAAGTCAGTGACCTTTTAAAATGACTGCTGGTTGACAAAACAAAACTTATGACTACCTTAAGGCCAGAGTAGAGGGAATAGAATTTACTTGTGCCTTGGCTTCTGAGATTGCTATTTGAGGAAAGAAGGACAACTCACCTCAGGAGCTTAAGGAGACAGCAATAACTTTTTTACGGTTCTGAGTCTTGTAAAAAGCACAATTTAATTTGCTTCTGGTAAGTTTATAACAACAGTAGAATCCCACTGTGGCCCTCTATTTAATTTCATATTCAGTTATACTAGAGTTTCAACTCCGCATTCTTTTCAGCAGGGATTTTCTAGTTGCACAATCATGGAACTTATATACTTTAAAAATATTTTTCATTTTGTACATTTTTTAAAAATGGATTTGGAGAGCACTAAATATTGCAGCCATTTTAACCATTTCCTTTCCCAGTTTTATCTCCAATCAAACTGTATCCAGGGGCCCCTACCTGCTTAAACTAAGCAGACTGTTAGCTGTTCTCCTGCAAGATTAGAAAGAGACAGAAAAAGAGTGCCAACCTCCAGGGAAAATAATCATTTCTCTAATAGCGACTTTTAAAATACACAGAATTTCTATAAAATCAAAACATTGCTATTTGGGTAAGCTAGAATCTCATTTATTTACATCAATAAAATATGCACCTTAGGACATGCTGGGTCACAGTTGAGTAATGTATTGCATTTTTCACTGTTTTTAAAAGGAATGAGTAATGACAGTGGAAAAGCTTAGGTTCATTCAAGAAAAACAAATTTGGAGCCCTGCAAGTCTTTATTTAAAGGCAGCTTGTGATACGACTTGACAGTTGCTTTGTTTGGACAAGTGTCATGGTTTTATTTCATTGACCAAATTTTCCAAAACCAGGCCCATCATTATGGTTTGGATAGCCATTGGTTAAATGATACCATCAGCAACCAAACAACGGAGATTAGCTATAGAACTGAAAAGAGAACTTCCTAAAAGTAAATATTATGAGATATAAACTGTATAATGTATCTGCCCAAGGTGACAAAAGTGTGTCTAAAAGATCTAAGCAGTGATTCCCCAAGTTTGCCATATTTGTGAAACAAAGTCAATCCTGCGCAATGCACTTTTTTTGTCCCCAATCCTTTGGTCTGTTTCTCATACTGAGATTAAAGGGAAATACTTCTTTTTCTAGCTTGCATGTCTCACACAAATATGTGAATTGAGATGAACTCCCCTTCCTAATTTATGTTTCTCCAAAGTTTGCACTGCAGTTCTAAAAATTGTGTTTTAGATGCATAGACAAATATTCATACAGAAGAATTGCCCCCCCCAAACTTACATTTATTTGTGAAAATAATGTACCACCAGTAGATTAAGAAACTCTGTTTGCAACAGTTATATATATGGCTAAAATATGTAAAATATTAACAAAGTATGCATTAAAATATGTAAAAAGAGTCTCATATTGATTAAAAACAAAACACAAAATTGATGGAGAAATGGAATAGAATGTAACAAAAGTTGGAAATACAAGACATCAAAATGGATCTATTGGCCATCTCTAACAGAACAAACCTGAATAAACACCAGGGCAACATACTACGACAAAATAACCATGTTGTACTCTATAAAATGAGGGGCTAGTAGTCATTATGATAGAATGTCTTCTCCAATAGCTGAAGACAATTTATTAGAAAACAAAGCATGAAAACGCTGTTCTATTTGTCAACTTGTTGTTGCATGTTGTCTGCTGTCAGTTTTTCATTCTCTGAATATTATTTTAATGTTATTCCTGCTTATCATGAAAAAGCACAAACCCCTCCATTCTGTTCCTTTTTTAACTATCGGTTCTCTAAAATTGTATTGTGTTCTCTTTCCTTCTTCCTTCTTCACTTTTTCTAGATTGGGAAAGGTTCCTTCACATGAAATGCCAACAGGCCCCACAATACCTTGCCTTTTGTGCTCCTTGGGGCTGATGAGTACTGAAAACCCAAACATCTTGTCTAATCTTTTTTACAATATCTTTTCAACTTTATATTTATAAATATTATTCAATTAAGTATATCATTGTGTGTATTGCTTTTCAAATGAAGGTTTGTGGTATTTGGGGGATTCACCTGTACATTCTAATAGCATCTTGTTTCTTAATTATTCTATTATGGCTCCATTTATTTTGCCACCCTGCCCCCTAATTTTCAGTGGGAGGAAAGTATAAAAACATACAGCATAGTGAAAGCAAAAGCAGAAATAGGATAATGCAAAATACAGTTGTTGAAGCAGATCAGCCCAATCATACCTAACATGCATCTACAACAGGTCATGCTGTTCCAAACAGCTATCAAATTAGCTCTAGTTTTTCAAACACAATTGTCATTCACTAATAAAGATCTTCTTCTGTGCTGCCAAAAATCAGTGCCTCATTAATCGAAGGTTCAATAAGACATGAAGTTTGGCTTCCCACAAAGTGAAGACTAAATGTTTCTCCACTGAAGAAATAATATGTAACCAAGTCACCTTATATTTCCCACAGGCCTCTTTAGTTTTAACACTAAGAGCATAAGGAAAAGGCCACAATACAAAATTGTACAAGAATTTATTTACTTCCCAAATGCAGTTACAATAGAGCCATTCTATAGTCAGTGTACTAAAACAGCTCCCAGACAACAGCAGATTCCCTAAATTGTTTCTCTTTCATTTAAAAGTATCAGTAGGCAATACAATGTCAAAGTACAGAAATAGATAAGTATTTATATTTGAGACCAAGCTGTAGATTGGCAGGACAATAAAGATGATCTCATTTACTAAAGCAGATTGTGAGGTCATTGGCCATATGCCTCATCTAGTACAATGCAGTTCCTTCTGCTGTATTTTTTTTAAATAGAAGATANCATTCCCCCCCCCCCTTATTTTGGGGTCATGGTTCACATCTTCCAATCAACTTGGAAGATGTGATTTACTTCCGGTTTCTTTTTCCCGGGCTATCCTTATTCTCCTCCCTTTTTCCCTGTTGCCTGGTTTAACTATAAAAATACCAGACAGTTCTGCATATTGTCAAAGCAAGAATATACAGTATTTGCAGCGTTGACACCAGTGCTTCCCAGGGGGACAAGGTGGTGCAGGGGCTTAATGATGCTGGAACTGCCAGCAGAAATGGTCTGCATTCCGGTGGTTCAAGCCCAGCTTCATGAGTCAGAGTGAGCTCCTTTTGCTTGGTGCCTAGCTCCTGCCCACCCAGCAATTTGAAAGCATGTAATATTGCAAGTAGATAAATGGGTACCCCTTGGGTGGAAAAAAAGACTACCTGCATTCATGTGTGTTGAAAGCAGAAGCCAGCGCTGGACCTGGCTAGATGTGAGGCATCGCAACACCAGGCAAGCTGAAGCGAGAGTGGCAGAGTAGTGTGGAAGAGCCAGCAATCTGAGTGTTGCTAGTTAATTGGTGTAAAGCTAGTTGCCCCCCTCCCCATGGTGGATCAAGGATAGATACACAAGTGCCGAACAAAATGAACTAGAAAGCTAGGCTGTCAGAACTGCATTGTGTGTCTAGCACATGTAGATTTGCCTGACAGTGTATGCCATGCACTAAATAAATTTTAAAAGTGCTTCCAAACCTAGGTAAATTTTTACCCAAAATTGGGTAAAAGTGTTTTTTCTTTGGGTAATAACACACAAAGCTATTACTCAATCACAACAGGGATGTTTACATTGCATTAAAATGTTTAATCTGCATTGGATAAAAAAGACTTTTTGATAAGCAGTTTTGAGTAATGAAGGAAAATCTTTGGAAAGCAAATTTTAAATAGACAATCATCCGTTGGTTCCAGTCTCAAACAAGGGACTCCCAGACATATTTTAAGCTATTCTTCTAGCAAATTATTGGTATGAAATATTCACTTGTACTTCGAGATGAGATTTTATTAAAGTGGATAATAAAATGTAAGCTTAGGAATTCACAAAAACAAATAAGCCAATATTTCAACCCATATGAAATTTTATATTGAATCATGCAAAAAGCAAATGTTTGGAAAGAGCAACCCCTCATCTTCCTATATTTATTGAAGTGTTATGTTTCATCTTTAGAACTTTATATCTAACAATATAATCTCAAATCCTCCCAAGACAAAAGCATCACAAAATTGTTTCATGAACCCAAAAAAATTAAATTGAAGGATGCATCATGAAAATTATTACATTTGATTTCTGCCTTAAATCAATACCCATCAGTTCTGTCTTATTTACATTCCCTTTATTAGATTATATTTCACTTTTCATCTGCTTGAACATAAATATAAGAAAAAAATTATTTATGCTCACTTAACATCCAGGATTTTTTTTTAACAAAAGGAGGTTGATTCTATAAAGAGCCAAAGAAATTGGGTGGAAACCCATAGTGGAAACGAAGATGGTCAAAAACCTATAGAGAGGTATAGTGATTGGTGTTGATGTGAATTAGATTTAGCCATATTTCCTTTCCTTCTATTTATCCCAGAACCTTATTTCCATGGCTTATTATTTTTCACATCTTTTTTCTCTTTACATAACATTGCTTCTCCAGAAAATGAAAAGTCTGATGGAGAATGTAGCAGTGTGTGCTGTTTGATCACACAAACATCTCATCCATTCCATTCTAGAAACCAGTTTCACTGTGTCTTCATATAGTAAGAAGCTTCTGAATGACAGTAGCAACTCTGCCATGGCCAGTAGGAAGTCCCATATAACTTTACTTCAACACTGTTAGAGTCTTCACTTGCTCACCTCCAGTGCCACTTTTCTTCTTTCCTTTCTTTCATCTTTATTTAGCAAATCCTCAAATGCACAGTTCACTGTAGCTACACTGGGAACTACCAGAATATGAATAAAAATACTTTCCAGTAGTGAAGCGTGTTTTTTTAAAGCAGTGCTAGTGCTACGAAAGATGGATGGAAAGAGAAGAGGATGAATAGCAGCAAGGTGGATGGACTCAGTTACAGTGGTGATGGTTGGAAGAAAACCTGAAAGACCAGATTAGGGACATGAAGGAAATGTGTCTAGGTGGTCCTTGGCAGTCAAAAAGATTTGGTGGCACAAAAATGATCAGAAAACAGATTGCAACTTTTTAAAAGAGATTTAAAATTTGGGGGCAGAAAACAGAACACATGTCAGAATGTTTAAATCTGGAAGTTTCCAAGAAAAGGTTCTTTGGGGCTTCTATATAAAGCAGAGCTTGGCTAACAGTGATGATGGACTATTAGACACCTCAACTACTCTGGTAGACAAATGAATAATAATAATAATAATAATAATAATAATAATAATAATAATAATAATAATAATAATAATAATAATAATAATAATAAAGGGATCTTGGAGGTCTTCTAGTCCAACCCCCAACTACCAAGCACTGAAGCATATTATCAAACAAAATACTTCCTTAAATATCGAAGCAATACTTCCCACCTACCCTAGCTTAAAATAGAAGATATCAGGTTTTCTTGGCCTCATAATCTCATTCATAATGCTATAGAATCAAAGTGGTAAATCCCTCATGGATATTTTTATGGTTGTGGTATGAGCTTCAAATGAGATTTGGTCCTAGAATCTGTATTGTTTATACAGACACACACACACACACACACACACACACACTTTTACATCGAATAGACTTGTAAAATTTATAATGACTGTGCTTGAAACTTTCCTATATCTGTTTGTTTGTTAAAACAAATTTATCAGGATAGATAAAGCAACTAATCCTGTTCAGGGACAAAGAAAGCATAGGTAGTTTAGTTGACAGACATCTGAATATTGGCAACTATCTGAAAAATAAGCCTTGGGAGAGGAATACAAACTGATGCTGCTTGATAAGTTGAAACTTTTCAGCTGGCTCAGCTGCATGAATATGACAACCATACTGGATTCTTCTCTTTCTCTTATAGCTACTACTCGCTCCCATAAATTCTCATTCAGTTTTCACCGAGTCTCACAGGTCCTACTTTTGCTATAAATCTTTATAATTTTAAGCACTTATTGAAAGCACACCATATCCAAAGAATATAAGCAATGCCCTGCTGAATTGGACCCTTGGCCCATCTAGTCTAATGGTCTGTTCTCACACAGGCCAACCAATTGCACAAGGAAGCCCACTGGTTCTCCAGCTGACGGAAATCACACCCCTAAACAAATTTTATTTATTTAAAAAGTTAAAAAAGTTTATATTTCCTAAGAAAAGAAAAGCATAAAAATCTATTTGCAAAACATAAGAACCATAACAATACATTTCTGTCAAAATGTTGTTTTTTTTCAACATCTAATCTAGAAAAGAATTGATTTCTAAAGAATTTGTATGAACCTGTTTCTTTTTCTAACCATGTTCCCAGAAGGAATTTAATAAATACATAACTTCTAGAAAATGAAAACATCTGTTTTATCCAACAATCCTTCTATTGCAAATGGTTAATATTATATTCACAGACTACCCAGAAAACCAACAACTCCAATTGAAATTTATTATCCAGAACTCCCCACAAATATGTCTTCTAACCCACAAGGAATATGTTCCTCATTTGAGTTGTATATTAAATATAGACTCATCTCTGCAAATGTCAGCAATAAGACTCATAATCCTTTTCTGGAAAGTTTATTGCCAAATGGAGTTTTGCAGGAAGACACTTTGTGGTATGAAAGTGTTCATATTGAATTTGGAGGCATAGATGTTTTGTGGCTGCCATGACTGTTTTGTGGCTCCAACATCCCACTTTCCAACTGCTTATGACCATGTAAGGGCAGAATTTGAAAGGATAGGGCAAAGATACTCTTGGTTTCAGCACCCTGCAATTTTGAACTCCTACTCAGACCTAGAGCCTCATAAAGAACTCCCTGAGCTGAAAAAGATTATTGTTTTTATATAATGCAGGATACCCTTAAAAGCTGAAGATGTTGTGAATCATACTTATTTTTTAATCTTCCTAGAATGAAAGGAAATATTTGTTCCATCCACCACCAGTTTGAAGAAACAGTATGAACATTGAGGATAAAGTTTATATAGAGGGAGGAGGATTTTCATGCAGAATGAGATTGAAAGTAGTGCAGTGGTTAGGTTGTTGGACCTGAACTTAAGAAAACCAAGCTCAAGTCCTCAATTACAGAGCTCAATGGGGCAAGACTAGTACTAGTCAAGATTTCATGGGCAAAGCCCAAGAACATGGACAATTGAGGTAATTGAATCAGTTTGGTCTAGTGGTTAAGACACCAGGCTAGCAAGCAGGGAACCATGAGTTCTGGTCCTGCCTCATCAAAGCTAACAGGATGACCTTTGACTCGTCAATATCTCATCTCACAGTGTTGTTCTTGTGGGGAAAATAGGAGGAGGAAGGTGTGTTGGATATGTTTGTCACCTTGAGTTATTTGTAAAAACAAATAAATAATAAAAATAAATGCATCACAAAGAGAGCCAGTATTTCTGATTGTGTAGAGCTGAAAAAAAAATGAAACATCAAAGCTACAGTATCCTGTAATCCAGTGGTGGCGAACCTATGGCACGGGTGCCAGAGGCGGCACTCAGAGCCCTCTCTGTGGGCACACGCGCCGTCGCCCCAGTCCTAGGTCTTCAGCTGGGTTTTATAAAACCTTTTCGCTTTAGGCCTCCACTGCCATGTGCAAATAAAAAAAAGGTTCAATCAGTCAATTTCAACTTCTCGTGGGAAAAAAAAAGATCTTGCAAAATTGGAATTGATTGATTGAACTTTTTAGTCCCACCCAGTCTGCTGTTACCATTGCAGCCACGCCCACCCAATTGGCCACACCCATCCAATTGGCTACGCCCACCGGCACCCGATGATGCATAAGTGGGTTTTGGGTTGCAGTTTGGGCACTCGGTCTCTAAAAGGTTCGCCATCACTGCTGTAATCCATTCTAGCTGGATTCCACAATTCTACTTTACATCTAAGTTGCCCATTAACTTTTCATTACAGTATGAATTAATGACAATTGACACTGTCAAACAATATAATGAAGTGCAAACTTACGTTCTTGAAAGTCAGCTACTAGTCAGTTAATTGTTTCAAAAAAATTGACTGCATGAATATAAAATTAATATAAAATATATTAAATAAAATCTATTAATATATAAAATTAAATTAAAAAGGAAGGACACAGATTTCATTCAACTAACATTTTAAGTTTGGGTAAGAATTGCTGCATAGTGGGTCATAACACTTTCCTAGTAGCCATTTTTAAATATGTTATCACTTGGAACTTTATCAGTGGTGCTATTTTTCCTCCTCAAGAAGATATCAGGGGCCATTTAGCCATTGTGCTATAATAAACTATTTTTATATTCTTTAACATCCTTTGCAGTGGAAATAAATGAATCCCATCACAAAGGAATCACTTTTATCTTTCTCATTTTCTCATTTTCTCATTTTTCTTTTTTGTAAAAGAAAATGTACAAGATAATCATTGAAATGGATTTATTATGCTATAAAATCCATCATCATCCTCAAAAAAATATTTTTAATAACATAGATGAGCCTCCTATTGTAGCCATAGCTTAAGCAGGTTGGGATAGTGGTACTTGGAGGCTTATCATCAATCACAATTTTATATAATTTACATCATTTATAACATGATTGCCTTCATGGTAGCAGTTCAGGCTTTCATCACTATGGGAAAAAATCATGAGGTAATTCAAGGGTCTTAAAGACCCAACCTGTGACAAATCATTGTGTGAATTCTTTCCTTGTACTAGCTAGATTTCTAGCTTGTGTATGATATCTGGAAGGAAGAAGCATTGTGACAAATTTTAACAAATTTTTGGAGCCTAGATTTCCACAGGGTATAATACAGAATTGCCAGGTATGAATACAGTCTTGGGACTTGAAGTGGTTGGACCTGCATAAATTGGGAAAATGCATTTAACATTGTTCTGTAAAATGTGTCATCTACTAATTTCAGCCTATCAAGCTGCTGTGGTGAGACAGAAAGGGCAAGGCAGGCCATTTTGTCTTAATCTATTTGCTGATTTATATAAGTGTCTATCTTTAGAGATAAACCACATTTATGGAGGATGTTGTGGTACATAACTCTGTTCTGTTGTTTGTGGTCTGGAAATAAATGAGAACAAGATTAGTCAGTCTTTCTGAGCCTCACACCCTGTAAAATAGCATTACTAATCCCATTGACCCTGAGCATTGATCATACTAGCTGAAACATCTGGAAGATGCAGAATTGGACAGGCCAACTTACACACTTATCCCACTAAAAGTATTGTCTCTTAATAAGTGACCTGCCAACTATCATTTAATTTTCTCTTTAACTTTTCTTACTTGTATAATTTGTACAAATGACTACCCTGTTAAAATAAATTTATTTTTCCTCAAGTACTGTAGGAATAGTCATATGAATTAGAAACTAGTTCATAAAGTCAGTGACCTTTTAAAATGACTGCTGGTTGACAAAACAAAACTTATGACTACCTTAAGGCCAGAGTAGAGGGAATAGAATTTACTTGTGCCTTGGCTTCTGAGATTGCTATTTGAGGAAAGAAGGACAGCTCACCTCAGGAGCTTAAGGAGACAGCAATAACTTTTTTACGGTTCTGAGTCTTGTAAAAAGCACAATTTAATTTGCTTCTGGTAAGTTTATAACAACAGTAGAATCCCACTGTGGCCCTCTATTTAATTTCATATTCAGTTATACTAGAGTTTCAACTCCGCATTTTTTTCATCAGGGATTTTCTAGTTGCACAATCATGGAACTTATATACTTTAAAAATATTTTTCATTTTGTACATTTTTAAAAAATGGATTTGGAGAGCACTAAATATTGCAGCCATTTTAACCATTTCCTTTCCCAGTTTTATCTCCAATCAAACTGTATCCAGGGGCCCCTACCTGCTTAAACTAAGCAGATTGTTAGCTGTTCTCCTGCAAGATTAGAAAGAGACAGAAAAAGAGGGCCAACCTCCAGGGAAAATAATCATTTCTCTAATAGCGACTTTTAAAATACACAGAATTTCTATAAAATCAAAACATTGCTATTTGGGTAAGCTAGAATCTCATTTATTTACATCAATAAAATATGCACCTTAGGACATGCTGGGTCACAGTTGAGTAATGTATTGCATTTTTCACTGTTTTTAAAAGGAATGAGTAATGACAGTGGAAAAGCTTAGGTTCATTCAAGAAAAACAAATTTGGAGCCCTGCAAGTCTTTATTTAAAGGCAGCTTGTGATACGACTTGACAGTTGCTTTGTTTGGACAAGTGTCATGGTTTTATTTCATTGACCAAATTTTCCAAAGCCAGGCCCATCATTATGGTTTGGATAGCCATTGGTTAAATGATACCATCAGCAACCAAACAACGGAGATTAGCTATAGAACTGAAAAGAGAACTTCCTAAAAAATATTATGAGATATAAACTGTATAATATATCTGCCCAAGGTGACAAAAGTGTGTCTAAAAGATCTAAGCAGTGATTCCCCGTTTGCCATATTTGTGAAGCAAAGTCAGTCCTTCGCAATGCACTTTTTCCCCCCCAATCCTTTGGTCTGTTTCTCATACTGAGATTAAAGGGAAATACCGGTACTTCTTTTTCTAGCTTGCATGTCTCACACAAATATGTGAATTGAGATGAACTCCCCTTCCTAATTCATGTTTCTCCAAAGTTTGCACTGCAGTTCTAAAAATTGTGTTTTAGATGCATAGAGAAATATTCATACAGAAGAATTGGCCCCCCAAACTTACATTTATTTGTGAAAATAATGTACCACCAGTAGACTAAGAAACTCTGTTTGCAACAGTTGCATATATGGCTAAAATATGTAAAATGCATTAAAATATGTAAAAAGAGTCTCATATTGATTAAAAACAAAACACAAAATTGATGGAGAAATGGAATAGAATGTAACAAAAGTTGGAAATACAAGACATCAAAATGGATCTATTGGCCATCTCTAACAGAACAAACCTGAATAAACACCAGGGCAACATACTACGACAAAATAACCATGTTGTACTCTATAAAATGAGTAGTCATTATGATAGAATGTCTTCTCCAATAGCTGAAGACAATTTATTAGAAAACAAAGCATGAAAATGCTGTTCTGTTTGTCAACTTGTTGTTGCATGTTGTCTGGTGTCAGTTTTTCATTCTCTGAATATTATTTTAATGTTATTCCTGCTTATCATGAAAAAGCACAAACCCCTCCATTCTGTTCCTTTTTTAACTATCGGTTCTCTAAAATTGTATTGTGTTCTCTTTCCTTCTTCCTTCTTCACTTTTTCTAGATTGGGAAAGGTTCCTTCACATGAAATGCCAACAGGCCCCACAATACTTGCCTTTTGCGCTCCTTGGGGCTGATGAGTGCTGAAAACCCAAACATCTTGTCTAATCTTTTTTACAATATCTTTTCAACTTTATATTTATAAATATTATTCAGTTAAGTATATCATTGTGTGTATTGCTTTTCAAATGAAGATTTGTGGTATTTGGGGGATTCACCTGTACATTCTAATAGCATCTTGTTTCTTAATTATTCTATTATGGCTCCATTTCTTTGCCACCCTGCCCCCTAATTTTCAGTGGGAGGAGAGTATAAAAACATACAGCATAGTGAAAGCAAAAGCAGAAATAGGATAATACAAAATACAATTGTTGAAGCAGATCAGCCCAATCATACCTAACATACATCTACAACAGGGCATGCTGTTCCAAACAGCTATCAAATTAGCTCTAGTTTTTCAAACACAATTGTCATTCACTAATAAAGATCTTCTTCTGTGCTGCCAAAAATCAGTGCCTCATTAATCGAAGGTTCAATAAGACATGAAGTTTGGCTTCCCACAAAGTGAAGACTAAATGTTTCTCCACTGAAGAAATAATATGTAACCAAGTCACCTTATATTTCCCACAGGCCTCTTTAGTTTTAACACTAAGAGCATAAGGAAAAGGCCACAATACAAAATTGTACAAGAATTTATTTCCTTCCCAAATGCAGTTACAATAGAGCCATTCTATAGTCAGTGTACTAAAACAGCTCCCAGACAATAGCAGATTCACTAAATTGTTTCACTTTCATTTAAAAGTATCAGTAGGCAATACAATGTCAAAGTACAGAAATAGATAAGTATTTATATTTGAGACCAAGCTGTAGATTGGCAGGACAATAAAGATGATCTCATTTACTAAAGCAGATTGTGAGGTCATTGGCCATATGCCTCATCTAGTACAATGCAGTTCCTTCTGCTGTATTTTTTTTAAATAGAAGATATTTTAACTTTTTTTTTCAAAAGCAGCATTTCTTAACTTTGGCAGCTTTAAGATGTCTGGATTTCAACTCCCAGAATCTACGGGAGGTTGGACCAATTCATGGCTAGCTGGGCGATTATTGGAACTGAAGTCAAGGTATCTTAAAGTTTCCAAGGTTGAGAAATACTGATATAGAGCCTTGATTAAGGTGGATTTGTAAAAAAAAATTAAGAAAGATATATGAAACCACCACTTTCAATCTATTATCAATTAATATTCCTGAACATGAACTAAAAATAAATGTAAGTCTCTAACTGAAATATATTGCTATTCATTTAAATTATTCCTCAATCAAGCATCTGAAAACTGAAAACTTACAAAATTTCAATGTGACAGTTTGGGGGAACATAGTGAATATTTGAGACAGAGTCATGTATTGTGCAAGTAATCCTTGACTTACGACTGTAATTGAGCCTACAATTTTGTGCAAGGAAATAATGAAAAATAGGTGGAGCCATTCAGGGGTTTGGATAGATGTGCTTTTTTCTCTAAACAAAAATATTTGGCATATTTAGGGCTTACACTACAGTTTTGCTTAAATTTAGCAATATAATAGAGGGCTCTCTAGGATACCCCAAACTCTAAGAAGGAGTTTGGGGTATCCACCCTCTTTTTAAAATCTTGGAAGGTCTGTCCTGCCCTGAATGTCACCCCATCTCTCTAGACATCAGCTAATAACAGAGTATTTCTGTTGGAAAAGTAATATTTTAAAAAAATCAAATATTCTATTACCTTGGCAAAGATATTGTATGTGATTAAGTTTTTGCATAATTGTGCAAGACACTGGAGATATATGATATGATTTCTTGCATTGGCCCCAGGGATTACTTCCACAATTTATTTCAAACATGTAATCTTAAAGAAAACAGCAAGGAAAATTTGTTGGCCATCAATAATGGCAGCTAATGGTGATGGATTGGTCAGCCTGGCAAATACAACATTCTCTTGTGAATTTTTTTTTCTTATTTTACAGGTCCCTCTAGCGTAAGCTATTAAGTCCTGGCTTACAAATCTATTCACTGACACATATACGCACAGAGACAGAACTTATTTGAACTAATACCACACTGTAACTTGCTATGCAGACTTAGTGATTGGAGAACACATTATCTAGTGATTGCAGAATTTATACCAAATGACTGACAGAACAGGCTGTGTTTTTTCATTTTTTCTTCTGTATGGCATAAATATATTGCTTGAAGGATTAGATTGTGGCTCCCTTATTTCAATAGCCTTAACCTTAGTTAGAGAGGCCTATCTTTGAGACTGATTCCAGTTTCCAATAAACATCCTGCTGAACAGTGTTGGGTGCAAGCATATCACCTTGTTTAATACCATTGGTGACTGGGAATTCCTTACAGGATTCTCCATTGTCCAGGACTCTGGACATCAAACCATCATGGAATTGGTGCACCATCTGAATGAATTGGACAGGGTAGCGAAACTTTGACACAATCCTCCACAGGCTTTACTGGCTGATAGTATCAAGGGCTTTTGTGAGGTCAATAAATTGTTCAGGATTCTGCTCCTAAAAATTCTCCTGAAGTTGGCACACAGCAAAAATAGTCAATATGGAAGCCACACTGTGACTCTGGCAGCAAACCCAGCTCCAGATGAGCAACCAGATGATTTTGTAGAACTCTTGCAAGCTTTTTTCTGAGATAGAGAGCAGCAAGATCCCTCAGTGGTTGTCTCATACTTGATGCTTGCCCTTCTTCTTGTAGAGTTTTTTTTGTTTGTTTGTTTGGCTGAAACAAGTAAATGACATATTTTTGGATACATTAAATTGTTGCTTCAAATATGGCCCATTTCTTACTAAAGCTCAAGGGCTTTATGTGCCTCTGAAATAAGAAATATTAAGCAGATGTTTCTGTGGCTAGTTCACAAGAGAGAGTCCATTTGTACACCAGGAAAGCAGACAACAATTTCAAGATGTGTAAACAACAATTCCTCTTTCAATTCAGACAATCACAAACTGGTTTGGGATGATCTACTACTATTCTAATGCAGAAATCTTCAGTTATGATTAGTCTGGAATTCCCCAATATTATTACAGAATCCTCAGATTAAATAAAATATGGAAACCATAGGCAACCAAAGAAATTGCAAAAAGCTGGAGAGATATGTAACAGAGAAAAACAACAACCTGCACCTTCTTCACCATGCAACAAAAGAAGATATGTGAATCATTTAGAACAGTGTTTCTCAACCTTGACAATTTTAAGGCATGTGGACTTCAACTCCCAGAATTCCACAGCCAGCAATGCTGGCTGTGGAATTCTGGGAGTTGAAGTCCACATGCCTTAAAATTGTCAAGGTTGAGAAACACTGATTTAGAACAATATTCTAGAACAGTCTAAGAAGGTGGGAAGTAATAAGTCTCATTTAAAGGAAAGTAAATTGGAAGACGTATTTTAAAACTGTATTAATTTTAAGTTTTGTATACAGAGTAGCGGGAACAATAGTCACTTTCACTTAGATAGTGATTTAACCAGAAGTGCCTGTATGCCATGCCATACAAAGATCATGATTAAAGGACATTGTCAAGTAAACACAAAATGTAACATCAGAAGTTACAAGAATATTTAGTTAAATCTTCAGCTTCTCATTTCATCTTGTAGGATTTTGTTTTTCAGGAAGGATTGAGATCCAAGGGAGGCCACCCTAAAGAAGCAACACAGAGGTTATATTTACTGATTTTCTCCTCACCCACAATCACTCATGTCATCCTTGTTACTGTTACAGAACCTGTTTAAGAGGAGACAGCTGGAAATACAAGGGATTAGAAAGGAACATTGTCAAGGAATTATCATGATTATGACACTAATGATATTCCATATTATTTATATTAACTATAAAAGTAGCATTTCTTAGTATGCTATTTTCTAAATGTGTTGGGGCTGGAATTCCAAAATATCCAGGAAGCTCTAATTGTAATCTCAACAGATCTAGAATATGCCATCTGCATCTGGAATATAAGTCTCTTCTGAATATGTAAACACTATATTTTCCTATTAGAGAAGAGTCACTGAAATGATATCTGATTTAGATCTGGTAGATTTCAGTGGATTTATGACAACTTCTGGATCCACTCCTAGCACTTTCTTTGGAAATATTGTTAAAATTGTAGAAGCAAAAAAAATTTCATTTTATTCATTTGATAACCTTTTGTAATAAGAAACCATTTAACAATATGTTCCATCTAGGGTTGTATAGCTGCTTCATAATGTGAGTGTAATAACACTAAAACACCAGTTCTATTCCAGCATTCCGAGAGTATAAAATGGCTAGCAATTATTTATACCAGAAAGTAAAGCATTGCAATGTACGATCCCAAAGTGGGATCACAGAATGAAGGATATTTTTCTTCATTAAATCATCTAAATGTCCCAGATGCATTACTGTATTTTGAAAAACCAGGTTCAATGAATTTTACCAAGAATTTAAGAAAATATACTCAAAGCACAACAAATATAAATCAAATTCCAAAAGTTTTATAGATTTTTCAAAAAGCATGCAAAGAAAACATATAAAATGAATAACACACATACATACAGTGTATATATGTGTGTGTACGGGTGGGTGGATTGTATGTACACATACAGATACACACACACATACACACACACCTATTCCCTGAGGGCTAAATATATCTAGACTAACAAAATCAAATCATTTTTATCTTGTTTTGGTAATAACATTGTCCTTAGATTTTCTTGCTGAGAAACTTTACTAAATGAATGTCAAACGAATGAAGTCTTAAAAAGTAATTGCATTGTTTCCCTTCTTTCTGAGGTTCACTTTACAGATTTCATTGTCTGGTGAAGTCCAAAGACATTGATCTGGTTAAGAAAGCTAAAGTTGTCCTTGACTCTGTAGAAATGTAGTGCTGCACTATTCAGAGATAACATATTTTTTTGCTTTTCTTCATGGACAGCATAAGACTGTTTGACTTACTTACTTGCCTACTTAGAAGCTGCCTGACTCTCAATGACTCTGTGCAGCTCACAGTTTAAAAAGCAAGAACAATGCCATAAAAAAAAACATGGCAGAGTGATTAACAGTGATTGATTCTAATGCCATGCCATACCAGTGCATGTTTAAAGATATACCATAAGGATCATATTCATAATTCTGTATTTATTTATTTGTTTATTTATTTGTTTGTTTATTTATTTATTTTTGTCATATTCATGTAGTGTATATCAGAGGTGGTGACCCTTTGAGAGATGTATGCAATGAAATTTCATTTTAATGTATGCTGATCAATGTACATTCAAAGTGACAATAAAGTTATTATTCTATTCTATTCTATTCTATCATGCAACTCATACAATGATTTTTTCAGATTTAAAATAGCCATAAAGACTGCACAGTTAAATTACAAGTTACATAAGCAGCCTCCCTTTCCTAAGGTTTTAGGATGAGAAATAAGTTCACCCTAGTTAATGTTTTATACCCCAAATGGAAGACATGTTCCTGAACTTCAATTCCCAATGGCCTTAAACAGTGTGGTCAATGGTGCAATATGTTAAGTAAGAGTTGTAACACCTGCCATATCTGGAAAGGAGGTAGAAGGGGAAATTTCTGCTCCTTTTCTGTCCTTGTATGCATTTAGAGATTTGGAAAATTGGAATCTGACTCTGAATTTGATGGAATATGTTTTTGGTGGGAAATATGTTTGAGTCTTTCTCCTCCCTGATGTATACTATCAACTCTTTTGGTTTTGTCTGATTTTAGCTGTTATTTGTTTGCTATTAACCCCATTTTGGAAGTCTTCTAGAGTTACCCTGATAGAGTCCCCCTGACAGAGGTGACATACAAATTGACCAATAAACAAACAAATAATATCTCCCTATGTTTAAAACCTGTTTGACAAATAAACAAACAAGCATATAAAGCTATATTTAAAACCTAACCTTTCATTTCCATGGCCTAATTATACAAGCATACTTGGACAGCTACCTATCACTCTGGAACTGCACATTTGGACTTGAAAATACACGAACGAAAGAGACAGCTCTATACATAATTTTTCCAATGTAGCAAGGGGTCTGATTCAAATTCATTCTTCTGAGATTATAAATTAATCTTCTCTCTGCATGTTCTACAATTAAGAGTCCAATAGAGACTGGCAGGTTTGGACAGATAGGAAAGTTAACTCTCTCAAGTTATTACAGAGGAGAGCTTAGATCATTGATGCAAGTGAAGCGACTTTCAGAGCAGAGTTTTAGCAAGAGAGGTTTGACTGAAGAGCTTTGTGCAAGCTTTAGGGATTTAGATGTGCATCATACCTGCCTACCTACTTTCCTCTCAGAAAAGTAAATTGGAACATTCCAATTTTTCAATCCTCTTTTTAAGTAATAAAGGACAAAAAAACTATCTCCTCTTGCTAGTTTGGAGGTTTCATTTTGTAATTGTTTGAGGATGAGTACCTCAAAAGCTTCTCTCAAGTGTTCTCTAGATCTACTATCTTCACTTTTCTTTGCTTCAACAAATTGTCCTTTAGCTTCCAGAAGATCTCAACTCACTCAGGAGAAGCAATCAGTTTTCATCTTTTTGGAAGGTGATTCAAAAGGAACCTGTCCATCGTGATGAAGTCTGGTGGTCATGGAATCCTCCTCTGAATATTTATAGGTACAGGTAGTCCTCAACTTACAACAGTTTGTTTAGTGACCATTCAAAGTTACAACGGCACTGAAAGTGTGACTTATGATCATTTTACATAGTAGTGACCATTGCAGCATCCCCATGATTATGTGATCAAAATTCAGATGCTTGTCAACTGGTTCATATTTATGACTGTTGCTGTGTCCCAGGGTCATGTGATCCTCTTTTGCGATCTTCTGATGAGCAAAATCAATGGGGAAGCCAGATTCACTTAACAACCAGGTTAATGACTTACTAACTGCAGTGATTCACTTAACAACTGTGGCAAGACAGGTCATAAAATGGGGCAAAACTCACTTAACAAATGTCCCACTTAACAATGGAAATTTGGGGCTCAATTGTGGTCGTAAGTCGAGGACTACCCGTACTATACACATTCAAACAAATATACTTCGTATCCAGAGAGATGAAAACATTGTGTCCCTGATCATTGATGTCATTTTTATCAGGTTTACTTAGAATTCTGCTTTTCTAATTACTTCTGTTTTTGAATAATTTCATCCAGCTGTAGGAAACAACAATAGTTATACATTTGATAACTATCTAATACTTGATAAACAATTAGGCTATGAAAGCTTTCTTCAAATATAAGACCTGTAAATGCTATATATTTTTTTAGAAAATATATCGATGGCAAACATTGAACTGAATAAAATGCAGGAAATAGAGCCTCAGTTTTTAAAAACTGGGTATATTTAAATGATTCCATGGAATGTTATAGTACGTTTCAACGCTATTAAAACCTTCATTACTGATTACAGGATGAAGTTTGAGTAAAAGTAAAAGGAAGGGCCTAGCTTATTGTATATATTATTGTGTGAAGTGTCACATCAGTATGAAATCTTTAATTGGTGGCTACTCTATAGAACTTATTTAGCATTGATTGAACTGGTTTTGACATATTCTGATGCATTTATTTTATATTTTAGTTGTCATTCACCACACTGAACAATATTCAGAGTGAAAAGGCAAGTTACAAATTTTATAAATAAAAATGAAATATGTTCCTTTTTACGAGAGCTATTTGGTGTATGTTGGGACACATACACATTCTTGATGAAACCCAAACTCCTATTAGGACATTTTATCTCATGCAACTGAAAGTGCTAAGTGCTCTTCCTTGCATAACCCAAGAAATATCTGTAGATGAGTGTCAGTTCTGCACATGTATGCTTCATCTAAAACCTCTCTCTTTAACTCTGTATTGTTAGAAACTGAAATTAAGACTCAAGGTCTGCAAAGGAATCATAGTCAATCTTTGGAATGAAATTCCAGAACCAGGGATCACTACCGAAAAGTCTTCTACCAAAACCCAACTAAACATCGGAATAAACCTTCCCATCTTCTTCAAGTCCAATCAGACACATCTGGAAAATGTGTTTTTTTAAAACACCTTAATCCCAAATTACCTGGCATATCAAGTTATTTCACCTGTAACTAGAAATAAAACTTTAGAAACTATATTGAAAAAACAAGACTTTATAACGAGCACTACAGAGCAGACTGCCTGCTCTATTCTAAACTATCCATCCCAGTGCAATGGAAGCCTTTTTTTTTTAATGGCAACTAGATTTCCATACGTTTCAGCCAAATGTGGTACATCACACCAGCAAATCAGCATCATTGTTTTAGTTTGAATAAATTTAGCTATAGTAAGATAATCTTGCAAATTTGATTATGGGTTACTTCTCCCCCCTCTTATAAGTAGTGTGAATTAGGGAGATGTCTGTTGAGATGTTTTCATATTCCTGCTTCATTGTTTGAACTTACATTTCCCTCCTCATTGCTTTGGAAATGGATTTTCCATCTTCTTTCAATATGACCTTTAATCTCTGTATCTATATTGTTAAACTTGTGAAATTGATCAAATAAATAATTTATTAACAAAATGCTCAGTATTCCACATTTTTAACATCACAATGTTCCAAATGGTTATTGAAAGCTAAGGACTTCATGCCCTAATATATCCACAGTTGCCAATATGGAAGTAAATATGTGGGACACATCTTGCACTGCTCAGGTACAGTATATGCATACTTTGAAATCTACAATTCTCTGTAGCCCATTAATGATAATAAAGCACCTTTTTTCAATTTTCTCTTTAAAAAGTGCTATTGACAAGCATCTTTCTTTCTCTCCATCTTTCTTTCTCCATCTCTCTTTCTGGATCTTTCTTTCTTTCTCTCTCTCCCTCCCTCCCTCCCTCCCTCTCTCTCTCTCTCTCTCTCTCTCTCTCTCTCTCTCTCTCTCTCTCTCTCTCTCTCTTTCTCTCCCTGTCTCTCTCTCTCTCTTTATCTTCTTCTTAAGAGCAAGAAATGTGGCTTGAGTTTTTATCTATTTCTGTGGGAAGTCCAGCCCTTGGCCACTATTCTGTGATGTACCACAGGGCTCAGAACTTTCTTCACTCCTTTTCAACATCTATATGAAACTGCTAGGTGAGATCATCCTTCACTATGGGTTGAGGTATATATTGTATGTGGATGGTATTCAACTCTACATTTCCACTCTTGGTGATCCAAGTGATTCTATGGTTGCCCTTGATTGGTCCCTAGAAGCTGTGGGGGCCTGGATGGGGGACAACAGGCTTCAAGACCGAATGACTTTGGGTACATGGGGATCCGGGATCTGGGACTTTGTCATCTTTGACTCTGGATGGGATGGCACTCTCCCAGAAATACCCAGTCCACAACTTGGGGTTTCTCCTGGACTCACAACTCGCAATTCAACTAAGAGAGGCTTTGCACAACTTTGTATTGTGTACCAGTTGCAGGCTTTCCTGGATTAGTTGTGGGCTTTCCTGAGCTCACGTTTCAGTCCCTAGTCATCTCAAGACTTGCCTATTTTAATGTGCTCTACATGACGCTACCCTTGAAGAACATTTGGAGGGCTACAGCTGGTACAGAGTGCATCAGCATGGGTAGTTTTGGGGGGCCCAAGAATGGCCCCTGTAACACCACTGCTCCATGTCTGCTTCCAGGTGCAATTCAAGGAGTTGGTGACCACCTTTAAAGCCCTTCATGGCATGGGTCTAGGTGAGGGACTGCCTCACCCCACTGGGATTGGCTCGTATCACTCGTGCCAGCAGAGGAGGTATGCTGTGGGTCCCTTCAGCCCAATTATTCCAATTGGCAGGGTCCAGGAATATCGTCTTCTCTACTGTTGCTCTTGCCCTCTGGAACATCCTGCCCCCCCTATGTGAGGGTGGCCCCAATATTCCTATCTTTTCGTAAGGGCCTAAAGACATGACTTGGGACCCCAGCGCAATCGAGGTGGCTTATCGAGTAATAACAGAATCTTCCTCCCCCTCACCACTCCATCCTTACCTTCCCTATGTATCTTTGGTTTTAAGATTTGATTTTAACATTTTATGTTTTAACTAAGATATAACTATAAGCTGCCTAAAGTTACCCTATGGTAGAATGGGCAGCCAATAAATTTTATAAATAAACAAATGATGTTGCATACATGGACAAAGAGATGGTCTTCAACTACATTGTTGCTTCTACTATCTTGACCATATGCCTCACACCACAGCCCTAATTGGAAAAAAAACTTAAGGTTTGTAAAATCTGAAGCAAAACACAGTCTCAGAGTCTAAAATGGGAAGAGAGGAACATACCCATACATGAGGCAAAGGAGGACATGAAACACAATATTCGATCACTTTGCCCCATCAGGTAAGTAAAAAAGTGTAAATGGTTTATTTATAACATTTACTCATCTTATGACAAACAAAATCATGGCCCACTGAAAGTCTCTCCATAGATTCAGCCAGAGTTCCAAAAGATAGCTTTGGTCTAGTCCACTATTGCAACAAACAGAATTTATGAATGTTTCATATTTTAATGTAGTCTTCAATTATCTGTTAGGTACACATGTAAGCTTATTATTNTCTCTCTCTCTCTCTCTCTCTCTCTCTCTCTCTCTCTCTCTCTCTCTCTCTCTCTCTCTCTCTCTCTCTCTCTCTCTCTCTCTCTCTCTCTCCCTGTCTCTCTCTCTCTCTCTATCTTCTTCTTAAGAGCAAGAAATGTGGCTTGAGTTTTTATCTATTTCTGTGGAAAGTCCAGCCCTTGGCCGCTATTCTGTGATGTACCACAGGGCTCAGAACTTTCTTCACTCCTTTTCAACATCTATATGAAACTGCTAGGTGAGATCATCCTTCACTATGGGTTGAGGTATATATTGTATGTGGATGGTATTCAACTCTACATTTCCACTCTTGGTGATCCAAGTGATTCTATGGCTGCCCTTGATTGGTCCCTAGAAGCTGTGGGGGCCTGGATGGGGGACAACAGGCTTCAAGACCGAATGACTTTGGGTACATGGGGATCCGGGATCTGGGACTTTGTCATCTTTGACTCTGGATGGGATGGCACTCTCCCAGAAATACCCGGTCCGCAACTTGGGGTTTCTCCTGGACTCACAACTCGCAATTCAACTAAGAGAGGCTTTGCACAACTTTGTATTGTGTACCAGTTGCAGGCTTTCCTGGATTAGTTGTGGGCTTTCCTGAGCTCACGTTTCAGTCCCTAGTCATCTCAAGACTTGCCTATTTTAATGTGCTCTACATGATGCTACCCTTGAAGAACATTTGGAGGGCTACAGCTGGTACAGAGTGCATCAGCATGGGTAGTTTTGGGGGGCCCAAGAATGGCCCCTGTAACACCACTGCTCCATGTCTGCTTCCAGGTGCAATTCAAGGAGTTGGTGACCACCTTTAAAGCCCTTCATGGCATGGGTCTAGGTGAGGGACTGCCTCACCCCACTGGGATTGGCTCGTATCACTCGTGCCAGCAGAGGAGGTATGCTGTGGGTCCCTTCAGCCCAATTATTCCAATTGGCAGGGTCCAGTAATATCGTCTTCTCTACTGTTGCTCTTGCCCTGTGGAACATCCTGCCCCCCCTATGTGAGGGTGGCCCCAATATTCCTATCTTTTCGTAAGGGCCTAAAGACATGACTTGGGACCCCAGCGCAATCGAGGTGGCTTATCGAGTAATAACAGAATCTTCCTCCCCCTCACCACTCCATCCTTACCTTCCCTATGTATCTTTGGTTTTAAGATTTGATTTTAACATTTTATGTTTTAACTAAGATATAACTATAAGCTGCCTAAAGTTACCCTATGGTAGAATGGGCAGCCAATAAATTTTATAAATAAACAAATGATGTTGCATACATGGACAAAGAGATGGTCTTCAACTACATTGTTGCTTCTACTATCTTGACCATATGCCTCACCCCACAGCCCTAATTGGAAAAAAAAACTTAAGGTTTGTAAAATCTGAAGTCTCAGAGTCTAAAATGGGAAGAGAGGAACATACCCATACATGAGGCAAAGGAGGACATGAAACACAATATTCGATCACTTTGCCCCATCAGGTAAGTAAAAAAGTATAAATGGTTTATTTATAACATTTACTCATCTTATGACAAACAAAATCATGGCCCACTGAAAGTCTCTCCATAGATTCAGCCAGAGTTCCAAAAGATAGCTTTGGTCTAGTCCACTATTGCAACAAACAGAATTTATGAATGTTTCATATTTTAATGTAGTCTTCAATTATCTGTTAGGTACACATGTAAGCTTATTATT
>NW_015387620.1:110029-131482 GCF_001527695.2 Protobothrops mucrosquamatus
TAAATGGTTTATTTATAACATTTACTCATCTTATGACAAACAAAATCATGGCCCACTGAAAGTCTCTCCATAGATTCAGCCAGAGTTCCAAAAGATAGCTTTGGTCTAGTCCACTATTGCAACAAACAGAATTTATGAATGTTTCATATTTTAATGTAGTCTTCAATTATCTGTTAGGTACACATGTAAGCTTATTATTCTAATAATTTTGTGGCAGAAGAAAAATTAATTGCAATGATGTCCTTGAGACAAAATATAAGCTTTTTTTTCCTCCCTCTTTCCAATGTTACCCAACATTTGCCTCTTTCACTGCCCTGGTCATCCTTTATGGCAAATAAGAATGCTCCTTGACAGAAAATAACAATTTCTATGTAATTAGTAGCTCACCACTTCAATGCACTTCATAATTTGCAATGCTGGCTAAACTGTGCACTCCTGCATGTGATGACAAACTGTATATAATTATGAGACTATTTTCCCTCTCAAATCTTTTAGGCTTTGTGGTGTGTGGTGCATATCAATATATGCAGTACAAATTAGTTCACAATCTTGCAATGCAAATTGAATCCATACTGTATTTAGGAACATTAGTTACAAACAGAGTCATTAGGAAGAAGTTGTTTTCTCTAAGACAGCAAATCATCAAGGACTTATAACTCTCAGGAATTCTTATTTTCAATACCAATGAATTGGATTTTCATAAAATTGATGTGCATTATGTAATTGTATATTTAATGAATATTAATCACTTATTCATTTTAAAAATACAGAATAGTTAGATCATGTTTTTACATAATGTAATTCAATGTTTTATGTTGTGTCATGTTGCAGTATTATATTACATTTCCATCTTTATTTAAAAACAGTATGGGCTTTCAGCCTGACAGTTGGGAAACTAAAACAAATTAATCATTTTATTTGTTTATGAGATTTATGGACCACCCTAATCGGTTACAACTCTCTGAGTCAAACACTGGTTCAGTTTTTCATAAACCAAGATAGAAAAAAAATGACTTTGTCAGTTCTAAACTCCTGAATAAATTTATCCCCCAAAAATGTTGTTTACACGTATTCCCAAGTTTATTTCCCAAAGAGATATAGCAGACTCTTTCATACTAATACTCCCACTGTGAACATGTTTCTCTGAAATGTCTTATGGGTTTTATTTACATTAATTTAAGTTGTACAATTTATATTTACATGCAAAATATTGCAACGGCTACATTCCAATTACTATAAGTAAAAGAGCATCCAAACATGGTAGGAATTGTAGGAAAACTTTTCTCTTAAATACAAACTGTTTCTCTATGTAGTTGCACCTCTACTTTGCCACCTTGTAATCAGTCCAAAATCATTTTTGTACCCTTTACAAGCTGTTGTATCCTTTATGAGTAAATATGTTTTAACTACAATTGATATCTTTTCTGGTGAAATTATCAGAAAGAAAGAAAAACATCACATTTAGTAAATATTTCTGTCCCAACCATCAGTATATAACGTGACCTCCTCTTGTAACAAATATTCTTGTTCATGTAAAATTACTATATAAAACAAATTAGAACAATGTCAGTCTAAAGCACTCTTAGGCAATGGTTGAAAAATAAATAAAATCTGAATAAAATACCAATATAATTTATAGTATGAGAAAAGCACATCTTCCTTCCCCTGTCCTGACCACTTTCTACAGGGGGAGGATCGAGAGCATCCTGTCATACAGCATCACAGTCTGGTTTGGAGGCATCACTGCTTCAGACAGGAAGGTGGTGCAGAGAGTGGTGAGAATGGCCGAAAAGATCATTGGCAGTTCCCTCCCTCCCATCCAGGACATAGCACAGAAGCGTTGCTTGAGCAGGGTCCGTAAGATTATCTGGGACACTACACATCCTCTTCATGACCTGTTTTCCTTGTTACCTTCTGGGAGGAGGCTTCGTGGTATCCATAGCAGAACATCCAGATTCAGCCATAGTTTCATTCCATACAGCATTAACCTTGTGAACTCTCAAGCTTCCTCCTCCGTTATATATTCAATATGGATAGTATTTAATATTTATTTGTTATGTATATGTAGGGGTTTGGGTCTATACATATGTTGTATATAGTATGTTTAGATGTGTGTCATGTATGTGTTTCACTTTGAGAGCGGGCAACTAAATTTCATTTTGATGTGTGCCATTGTGCCCACAGTAAAAAAAAAAATGACAAGAAAGGTTACCTTATCTTATCTTATCTAGTATGTATAGATTCTGTTATCCTCCACAGAATTCTTTCCTCCCTCCACTACATCTCAAAAATTGGAATGTCTATGGGTAAAATGGATACAATTTATAGACCCAATTTCAAACCACAATAAAGATAAATGATAGATAGTTGATAGATAGATGATATATAGAGATGAGAGAGAGAGATAGAAATGATAGAGATATTCTGCCTGATTCCACTGACTTCAGGCAGCTCACTAAAAGATCTCAATCAGTTCAAATCATATAGATCATTAGAAAAGCAGGAAAGGATAGATGTTATAGATCCCCAAACAAGCTTTCATGGCTTATTGCCTCCTTAGAGGTGAAAACACTATTTTAACACTGGGATAGTTGAGGATAACTTTAAACTTTAAACAAGTATTGGTTGTAGATGATACAAAGGAACCCTCACATGTCATGGCCGAAGAAAGAAATTCTTGGCATGTTTGTACCATGATTTGCTCAAATGGAGAAAGGTCCAGAGTTTAGCTTATCTTCAGTGAAAACTTGAATTCATAACTTAAAACATTTGTTTTATGTTATTGTGCCTTCAAGTGAATGTTGACTTCTGTGATCACTAGCAATCACTAGCGTAGTGATCACTTCCAAGAATGGGTTATCTAGTTGATTGTAACTGTACACATTACACAAAACTCAATGTCCTATAACTTCAAACTATGCCAAATAAATAATGGAAGGTAGGATCAGTTTCCTGGTGCAAATGTTCTTTGCATACTGCCATGTGAAAATTTTCCTCATTACTTCTTTCACTTTATTTTTATGGGAAAATATCCTTAAGTTATTGAACTCCAGTTTTCTAGGTGCTGATGAGGACAAAATTATGGTTTTGCTATCATGTACCCCAAATCACTCAATAGATGGTTTCTTTTGCCAGAATAGCTGTAAAATTACAGGTCAATTATCAAAGGTTATAGCAATCAGATACAAAAAAGGATTTCCACATTTTCCATGGAGAATAGTCTTTTTTATTCTATTAATATTAACTCGATCATTTGGATGTTACTTAGTGTATATTTTGTGTAGTGACCTATGGCTGCACATCTTCATAAAATAACATTTGAGAAAAGATTTGGCTTATTAAATATAACTCCACAAGTGTTTCTTAAAGTTGGTAACTTTAAGATGTATGACCTTCAGTTCCCAGAATTCCCTAGCCAGAAGCTGGCTAGGAACTTCTGGGAGCCAAAGTCCACATATCTTACCAAGTTTAAGAAACATTAGCCTACACTAACAATAAACCAAAATAAAACTATATCATTCTGTCCAGTAACTAACTTCTCCTGTGGTGTTTAATTTCTTTTGCTCTCTGAAGTGCCTGAAGTGCTAAATGGAAGCATTTTTGTCACTTTTGCTGGGGAAAAAATGGATGAATGAAATATTCAAATATATAGGCAATTTACAGAATTGTATACTCAATAGACATTATATATAGCTGGTCAAATTAAAGTGTTTATTTTTTTTAAAAAGGTAAAAACTAGTACAAACTAATATAGAGTAAGGAAGAAAAAAGAAAAAGAAAGAAATCAAAGAGAGGGCTACAAGTGCAAGAAAGAAAGAAAAAGTTTAAAAAATAGAAAGAAAAAAATGACACAAAGAAGTGGCTTCTAATCTTATTTAAAGCAGTTATTAATACAAGTATTAATTTACCTCTTTTTAAAGTTAGACCTTGACTCTCTTCTTTCTATGATCTACCCTAACCAATCATTAAAAGAATAAGATCATTTTTTTCTATTTTACAAATAAGAGTCGGTAAGGGTTTTCCAGTCAGCAGTAAACATTGATATTGTCTTTTTCTTGATAAAACAAGTCAATTTGGCCACCTAAACAATTTCTGTTATCTATTCCATTCTTCACTGCCAAATCTTTCTATCTTTGTGCATTCAATAATCTGGCCATGGTTGTCATATACAAAAACAAAGATCCATGACTTTTTTTCCAACTGTTTGTCCATGAGTCCTAAGAGGAAGAGTTTAAAACTTCTGAATTAGTATGTGCATTTGAATTCAAAATCTTCTAGCTTTTTTACACATTCACCAAGCATGATAAAAGGACCCTTCTTGTTCTTCACATTTCCAACATAGTTCTGAAGTAGCTTTATACATTTTAGACAATTACACTAATGTCATATACTAAAGGCACTTTGTTTCATAAAAGTTCTTTAAGATTATAAATAATGTAAATTTAAATCCTTTCAATCACATATTTTCCATTGTTCAATCTCCATTTTGTAATCAAAATTTTAACCCACTTTATCCTGAATTCTTTCACTTGTTCTTATTCTGTTCTCAGTAGGCATTCTGACATATTTTGATATGTTAATATTCAAAGAAATTGGAGAAAAATACATATTGAGAGACAGAGAATGCAACAGGCTTAAGTCTGTAATTAAATCTTGAATGTACGAGTAGATACTCCAACAATCTCTACAGTAATTCTTCCAACCCCAACCATCTTTTTGTCTATATTTTCCATTCTGCTTGATGAAGATTTCTAGAGAATGCAAAACTTTGCTCACAGCTTTGCAAATCTGATTAATCATGGTATTGCCCTACATATCCTGATTATTTCAAGATCAGCTGTTACACTTCATGATTCAAATGCCAAGGTATCATAGTCTGAATCACTGAAGGAAGACCTGAAATACAAGGAATAGGTTACCTAGTTGATTGAATAAGTAATTGCATTTCATGGATGTTGACAGTTCTACTTTCTCTCCAAAAAGTTCTAGCATACATTTCTGAAATATTCCTCACTTCTTTCAGGTTGCAAAATAGATTGCTGCATATAAATGCTTTTAGCTCAGTGTCTGAAGATTTCTGGCACATTGTGCGCTTAACTAGCCATAGAGCTTCATCCCTGCAATTGTCATGCTCTGAATCTTCCTGTTTTGAAAACTACTGTTGGTGTGATGGTTGTAGCCTATGAGAATGAGAAATGCTGGTGTTATTACAGTAACATTGTCATGTATCTAGATACATGTGCAGGATTAGGGAGGTGATTGAGATATGAAATCACTGACAGACAAGTAAGAGATTACTCCTAGTAGAAAATATTGTGCTATATCTCTTTACCTGAACTTTGCAACTGGAATTTTCTTGATCTATTTCTAGCTTCCTTAAACTAAGAGCATTTCCAATATGAACACAAAATTGATATAACACTACCACTTCAGCTCAAGTCAACCCAATTAGTATTTGAACTAGAAATAATTTTGAAAGAGACTGAAAATAAACTTATATAGAATGCAACAATCTTTATATAAGTCAGTCTTCTCCAACCAGATGGGATCCAGTTGTGTTAGGATTACAATACCCTGCACTGCCTAACCAGCAGTAACTTCAGCAAGGCCCATATAAACCTATATGACAAGGCCATATTTAAATACAATGCACCATAAATTTTATCTGATTTCAGGATTGCCTGAAAGAAGAGTGGCTACTTAAATATTTTAAATAAATAAATAAAATTTGCAATTATACCTGATGAGCAGATTGTATGTTGTTAGCAAAGAGTCTGTTTATCTGTTTATGAAGACTGCTTCTGACTTTTGCTATTTTGGGCAAACATTATGATTTGTTAGAATTCACATCTGAAGTTTTGCCTTAGGAGAATTCTTCCATTGGGATGTTCCATAATCTGTGCATTGTTTAAAAACTTCAGCAGGGTGTTACAATTGGTAATACAGGACAGTTGTACCTTTGAGGGATGGATGAATCTTCTTACTGGAGCCATGGGTTCATATGAATAGGAATATAAATTATACTGTATGGAAAAGAAAGGAATAGAATAAAGCAATGAATATTCTGATATATATGATAAAGTAATTTAAAACATATAACAGGTGACAATACCCAGTCAACACTGGCTCATCTCAAAAATTCAAAACAAAATCAGACATGGTTAATGCTTGGTTAGAAAACACCAGTCTGTGGGCTAGGCTGGGAATTTAAACAACTTTTTAAAATATTAATTCTTTTGTTAGGTTTAATACCCAACAAGCAGTTTCAAATTCCATTGATTTTCAGCAGGAGAAAGCATTTATAACTTTTGAATAAACCTGTATTCTTAGGTAATCCACAGAGGATATCATATTGCTTATCGCAGATAAATTGCAACATTAACTTTAGCAGACATATTGTTTCTTCATTAGGTAACTAAACACTAACAGTTATTTGCTTGGTAGATATAAATTACTACATTTCAAACAGAGTGCTATTTGAGGAAAATTTAATTGTTTGTTTTCTTTTGTTGCTGTTACCCATACATATGTGGGAAGCAGATCTATAATTAAGCTAGGAACTCAAATACTGTATACCGCAAATGAATGCATAGAGCAGTGATGGCGAACCTTTTAGAGACCGAGTGCCCAAACTGTAATCCAAAACCCACTTATGCATTGTTGAGTGCCGGGTGGGTGTGGCCCATTGGGTGGGTGTGGCTGCGGTAACAACAGACTGGGTGGGACTAAAAAGTTCAATCAATCAATTCCAACTTTGCAAGATCTTTTTTTTCCCGTGAGAAGTTGAAATTGACTGATTGATTGAACCTTTTTTTTTTGTACACGGTGGCGGAGGCCTAAAGCAAAAAGGTTTTATAAAACCCAGCTGAAGGCCTAGGACTGGGGTGACGGCACACGTGCCCACAGAGAGGGCTCTGAGTGCCGGCTCTGGCACACGTGCCATAGGTTCATCACCACTGGCATAGAGAATTGTGGTTTCTGAGATGCTTATATCTGACATCAATTATGGAATTTTTAATAAAGTTTGGCTCAACCCTTCTTTGATTTTCCAAACTCTGTAGCAGCAAATATGATATGGTGTCAGAAGAGAAACTGAAAATATAATATATAGGACCTATGAGTGTATTCTAACTGTTCCAGGGAGTCCTCAACTTACAACTATTTGTTTAACAATAGTCTGAAGTTACAATGGCCTTGGAAAAGGTGTTTTATAGTCGATAAAAACACTTGTAGCTGTCAGAAAACATTGAAGCACCACCTCCTGTTGTCACATGCTCTTGGTGCTTGGCAACCTGTACACTCTTACAATTACAGTTGCCAAGTGCCCCACAATCATATGATCACCATTTGTAATATTCTCTGCCACCTTTCTCAGAAAATCAACTCCTTCTCAACTCTGGGAGCTGGCTGAAAGGGCTGCCAGACAGGAGGGAATCTCAGAGCTGAAAGGGGAGTAAAAGTGTTAGTTGCCAGAATGAAATTTGAAGCTGAAAGGAGAGGAGAGGAGAGGAGAGGAGAGGAGAGTTAAAATACTTACTAGAACACTTAAAATACTTAATAGAATACTTAAAAATTCTTAATAGAACACCTAAAATACTTAATAGAATAATTAAAAGGGGAGTGAAAGTGCTGCCTGCCTGGAAGAAATCTCAGATGGAGCTGATATTCCTTCTGGCAGGCAGCCTTTTCACTTCATCTGCTAATGACCCATGAGATTGCTTAACCATCTCAATTGGGAATAGCAGGATTACAGACATTGTATAAAGGAATCATGTGGGCATCTTGCTTAACAACTGCTTCCCTAAACAACCAAAATTCTGGTCTCAATTTTGGGACCAGTAAGTCAAGGAGTACCTACATGTACCCATCAAAAAGCAGACTAAATTGGCATCTAGATCATCTGGCCATGATCTTCCCTACTTCGATGTTGAAGTTCTGTTTAAAATAGGGTACTTATTTCTACTTTAAAAATGAGCCAAGCTGGATATCTGGTTCAGAAATTAAATAAAGGAGGGTTTCTCAAATTATAATTTATTTGTTTTTTAGATGTGGTTATGCGGAGAATCATTTTTTATTTATAAATTGAAACTTTAATGGTCACAATGAAGAAATGAAACTTGGGATTTGTCTGAGAAAAATGAGATATACAAACAAAATAATAACAATAATAATTCTTAGGACTTAGGTCTTTGGTTAGGACTTGAATTATTAACTCTACACCAATCTTAGTCTGTGAATCTAACTATAGATTACCCACATATAATATCAATAGTGACGAGATGATTGAATAAATAGCAAGTGAGGGTTAAAAATAATGTGTGTCTGTGTGTGTGCGTGTGCGTGTGTGTGTGTGTGTATGCATGTGCCCGCGCCCATGTGTGTTATCATTTCAGGATTGTTCTGACCTGTTCTGAGTAAAGCTACTTTTTGCAATTGACTGATGGTGAATTTTGACTGATGGCGAATATTCAAGTGGTGTTCCAGTTGTTTTAGGATTGTACCCAATGTGCCTATTATTATTGGCACTATCTTTGCTTTCTTTTTCCACAGTCATTCTATTTCTATTTGCAAGTCTTTGTTTTTGTCATTATAAGTATTATTACAAATAATACTTGTAATAATAATCATACCTTCTTGGTTAGGAGTGTATCAAATAATATGTGTAGCATTTACCACAATTTGATGCATTGCTCTAAACAATATAGCAGTTTAAAGGAGCAGAAACAAAAAACAAGATGGCCTTCTATAATGGAAAAATACTTTTTATTTAAGATAATAAATATATATTATCAAAATAAAAGACACCACAGGTCAAAGATGTTCTATATTCATAAGACCTAATTCACTGGAAGAAATTGAAAGTGTGTCAACAATATTTTGTCAGAGGCCAGAATGTTTGCAAAAAAATTTGCTATTGTTATGATGCTATTGTCTCTAGTGTGTTGAATCTATGATTTCCCCAGACAAATGATATGGCAAACAGAGTTAATGAAATGTTAGAGAAGGTTCTTAAGTAGTAAAGGGGAATCATAAAGTGTCAGAATAGGACAACACAGACTTGTATCATTACTTTTGAGGTTAAAGAACTAAGTAATAAGGTTATCTGCCTCACTTTTCATGCAGGAAGTTTGGAAATTACCTTGCACACTATTATTAATGGGAGAGAAAATAAGACCTCTACAAAATTATGATAAAGATGCAAAGCTTTTAATTAAGCTTACATGTATGTAATTTATTTTATCATTCATTAAAATGGAGTATGGATGCCTGCAGCAATGACAAAGCTGCATATTATCAAGGAAAGTGACCCTGAGTCAGTAATACATAAAACAAGTAACATTGCAAATATACGTAAAGGGGAGGTTTGATTGGAAACCGACAGACAGACAGACAGACAGACAGACAGACAGACAGACAGACAGATAGATTTGCAAGTCTGATGCAATTCTGGTAGGAAGCAAAAGATATGATCAAATAAAAAAAATAGTTGTGAGCAAGGAAAAAAAGCAGTTTTGAAAAATCTTGAAAGATTAAGTCTCAGGATGACAACTATTTTAAGCACTTGCTGACTTAAGTCCTGAACTGCTGGCTGACTGCAAGAAAGCTTCTTGTGTTGTACGTCTTTATTCTTTTGTGATATTATTTTGTGCACATATTTGGGGCATAAACATGAGGCATCTGCAAAAAGGGTAAAAAAAAGTCAAAATGGCCAAAGCCCTGACCATTTTTTATATGTGCCATTTAAAATAAGGTGGGATTATTATTATTACATTTGTGTCTACCATATTGATATTGCTGATTCCCTTCTGAAGATGACTCTGCAGACTCGTGTACAAACAACTGTATTAAACAGTCAGTAGAGATAAATCCTCAAATGCTACAATTCTAGAGAAGTCTACAATGAAATAGAGCACTGATTTCACTAGTTTTAATTTGGCAAAATGTTTATAACATTTTCCTATCACTTTCTTTCTTTCTTTCTTTCTTTCTTTATTTATTTATTTATTTATTTATTTATTTATTTATTTATTTATTTATTATTTATGTGATGAGTGAACTTGTGAGGTGGCTCTATTATTATTGGCATCCCTTTGTCTATTATCCCCTTGCTTGTTTGTTTTTATAGGTTTTAATGTTTTATTGGAATTAATAGATATAGTGGTTTTAGATACTTATTTTTTGTTTTTAGCTCTGTTTTATATCACCCAGAGTTGGCACAAAGAATCAGGACCTTACATTAAGTTCCTTTTAAGAAGATTTATTGCACATGCCTGAACACAAAATCTAGTCAACCAATGATCAGCACTAAATTGGTTCTTATTTAGAGGGGCTGGATTTGGAATATTTGTGGACACTTAACAATTCTAGGCTGAGGCCTCTCTTGACTCTGCCCCCCAAACTCTGCCTCTTCTTCTTCTACATCAGGATCATAATCAATTCTTCTAATAAACTCATTTAAATTTTCCTTCCACTAGGTAAAACATCACAGTAAATCAGTGAAGAATTGTCTAAATCTGGATAATCTTATATGTGTCTAATATCTTGCTAGTTTTCATAGGTATCTAAAAAAGATGTTTCAGCAAGAGGCAGAGTTAGTTTGCCACTCCACATCTAAACTGTTATGTCCTGGGCCTGCTGAAATGTTGCAAAGGGTCCCGGACAAACCACAATGCTGCCCGGGACCAGACTGGCTGTCTCCAGCCTTGCGCGCATGCGCAAGGCGCAAAAACAGCCTTGCATTCATTGGCTAACGCTGGCCTTTGCAAGGACACTATAAAAGGCCTGCGCGCCATTTTTTCTGTTGCTGTTTGTTGGTGAATGAATAAAGAAGACTTGCTGTTCACACTACCCGTTTCCTTGCAATGCCTTTAACCCGCAAATTTAACATAAACTGATTTACATTGTCACACAATGAGGAAACAGGAAGTACTACTGTGCATTTGCATTTGCATTTGCATTTATTGCATTTTATTGCATTTTATTGCATTTATTGCATTTATAAAGCAAACAGTGGCTCTTTACTCACATTTGATTATCATGATACGATATTTTCCATTTACTAATCTACTTAAAAGCTGAATATATTATTAGGAGAGTTCAGACATTTGTTGACAAATAAAAAAATGAAAATTGAAGAACACTGTCTTCTCTCAGATGTGAATTATAACATTACATTTTTATGTATAAACATACAATTACACAGGATACCTGCAGGAGCAAATTAATGCTATTCTATTAGACTGCATTTGTAACCACAAAGCTTCTTGTGAATGCAATGAGAAAGAATATTTTTATATATGGTTTATTAATTTTTTAATATTACAATCTTGAGTCCTTAGTAAACAACATATTGTCTGGGTTCACATATTTAACATTAACTTCTTCAATATAAGTCTATTCAGTAGTGCACAATCCAGTATTTTTTTCCTTGATCTTCCTTTCTTCCCCATATTTTTCTCTTTTCCCCTCATTAAACAATTACAATTCTTCATACTATTGATGTATACAAAATTAGATATAGACATCTTCATCATATTTTATTAATATTATACAAATAACAATAATAACAATTCATAAGTCAATATCCTGTTTTGTGCTCTTATTAAAGTTTTATTTCCCATCAATATTTAAAGTACCTTTGTCAGTTATGATTTTGTCAATATTAATTACATTTATATAGCTAAACAAAATTTTATTCATACCAATTCTCTTATTTTCAAATTTCCCATATCAAAAGAAGAAGAAAAATGCTATTTTAATTCTAAATCATATCTTCCATTATAAAAATCTAGTTATATCTAAGGGTCATCTGTTCCTTTAATCATATTCAAACAGATATATTAAACAGATAGTGGCCCCTCTGATAGATATATACATGTATATGCACATATATACACACACACACACACAAATAAACATATACACACACAAACACATACACACACAGTGTGTGTGTGTGTGTGTGTGTATTTTCGTAGATTTTCACGGGTACAGGTATGCAGGTCTTGGCGTATTCGGCAGCTCCGATCACACTTTGCTCACACAAGCACGAAGCCGAAGACCCCAGCCTGAAGATGACGAGTGAGACCTCGTCGAAACGGCACCAAGATACTCTCAATCTTACACAGGAAAAGACCCGAATACGCCAAGACCTGCATATATATATATATATTGCTTATATAACAGCAACCATAGCTATGTAGATCAATTTACATCCTAGTCAATTGAGAGTATATAATAGAATTGCAGGTGCTTAGGTTCCCTTTGTGATTAAATCTGGTTGTTTTCTCCATTAGCGACAAAGGAAAATGTGTTACACTGCACTGAATTTCATCTTAGCAGGTCAGAATACAACAGTAATATTAGATTTTCTTTTACGCTCATCTCTTAGATTTTTTGGCTGGGTTCTTAATTCTGTTCTTTAATGATTTGTATTTTTAAAGCAGGATATATAAATACCTAGAAATGAAACATTTTTCCCCAAAGCAAATGCAAAATAGTCTGTCTATAATGAGAGTAATTGGCCTTCTATATCCACAGACATTCCTGAAAAATTATATCCCTTTGCAAGCACTGCAGTTTTGCACCAGAAAGCTCTCTTCCTCACCTGAATTAACATTCCCAAAATTCCCAAAGGCACTATTAGTAGTAAATACTATTGTACATATGTTACTGAATACTTTGCATAGAATGCATAGCTGCATTTTGAAGGAATAACAAAATCCCATTTCAATGTGGATTTGTCTTTTGGGGGCTGTAACAAATCTTTCCCCATATTGATCGCCCTCTGCATTCTATTTTGCATGATTTATTCATCTCCTTCACAGGTAAAGGGTTTTTGAGTCATTTATTGCTTCGGCCTATTTACAAGATGCTTTTTAATCTGATGCTCTTCAGCCCTCAACTGGTGACTGCGATGTCCTTTTTGTGTTCGCAGTTATGTTAGTCCTAGCCATTTTTCCCCTTCTGAAGCAGGTCTCCTCCTTTATCTTCTTTGATGAGATGATGAAAAGGGAGAATTTGAAAGATTGCCTGTAAATATTAAGTACTTTTCCACTTCTCTGATATGTGCACTGATTTTTTAAAAGTGTAATTCGTCTTGTGGTTACCTCTTGCTAGAATATCAGAATGACACCAGACTAGGAAATTTCAAAATCTGGATTAGATAGCATCACCACCAGATGGATTAGTAACTGGCTGACCAACTGCACTCAATGTGTAGTACTTAATGGAACTACAGATATATTGAGGGAAGTATGAGGTGTGTACCCCAATTCTGTCTTAGGCCCAATACTTTTCAACATCTTCATAAATGATTTAGATGAGGGGATAAAAGGGGAACTCATCAAATTTGCAGACAACACCAAGTTACTGGGAATAGCCAACACTCCAGAATATAAACTCTAGATCCAGGAGGATCTTGATAGACTTGAACACTGGGCCCTATCCAGCCAAATGAAATTCAATAATGAGACAGGTAAGGTTTTATAATTAAGCAAGAAAAAATAAATGCACAAGGATAGAGAAGGTAATACTTGGCTCAACAAGCAGTAACTGCAAGGGGAATCTAGGATTCCTGATGGGCAACCACTTCAATATGAGTCAGCAATGTGCTGCAGATGCCAAAAAAGCCAACACAGTCCTAGGCTGCATTAACAGATCGCATAAAGTGTTAGTAAAACTTTATAATGCCTTGGCTAAGACCACACTTGGAATATTGCATCCAGTTTGGGTTGCCACGGTATAAAAAAGAGGGGACTGGAGGCTAAAGTATATGAAGAATGGTTGCAGGAATTGGCTATGCCTAGTCTAGTTAAAAGAAAGACTGGGGGTGTGTGTGACATGATAGTAGTGTTCCAATATTTGAGGTGTTGCCACAAAGAAGAGTGGGTCAACCTATTTTCTAAAGTACCTGAAGGACAAGAAGCAATGGATGGGAACAATCAAGGAGAGAACCAACCTAGAAATAAGTTTGCTGACAGTGAGAACAACCAATCAGTGGAATGGCTTGCCTCCAATAGTTGTGGGTGCTCCAACACTGGAGGTTTTTAAGAAGAGATTGGACATATGTTTATGGATTGGATCAGAAGACAAGGTCCCTTCCACCTCTCTTACTCTGTTACTATGCAAGACCTCAAATCTCCAATATTTGAGAGAGAACTAATAATATTCATTCATTCAATTTCTATAGGTAAGGTGGGTGCCACCTCCAATCATTATTAATTTGTTTCTGCATTGATTTGAGGATTTTAGCTTTGGCAGGAAGCCAACTAAAGAAGCAGCTACTCCAATCTGAAGCTATGCTGGAACTGTATCCAACTTTTAACCCACCCCTTTCACTCTATATGATGGAAAAAAAGAAGAGGAACTTTTGCAAGGTGGCATCTAAATTATGATAGCCTCTTCAAATAATTGGTGCCCACCCCCCAGCATCACTATCTGATTAGGATTTATTTTCTTGCATAACAGATTGATCTATAATATACCATTGTAAATGACTTTTCTTTATTGTAAACTGCTTTGATTCTATTTTGGCGGGGGAAAAAAATGCCAGTTTTCATGAACACAACCTAGAGACCATTATGTGCCTTCAGTTCCATGAATACGCCATGCTGGTGAAAACAAGACTGTGTCATTTGACTCTATTGTCTTTTCCTTGAGAAATAAAGATGGTAATTTGATATTTGTACAAACGTACTTATACAATATTGAAAATTAATTGAGTATAGTTGTATTTATGCAGCCCAGAGATCAATATGGAGATATTGGGTAGCTTATTTTGTTTGCTATTCGAGTAATGCAGGATTGCATGGCAAAATTATAATTAGTGTTATGTTATCCCGCCATCCACTGATTCTGCACCCGTTGTGTTCATGAACGGTTCTGTGCCATAGAAAGAATTTCTCCTCCTGGGGAAATAATACATCTCAAGCATTCCTAATGTTACTATGGTTCTCCTTCTGTGTTTTTGCAGATAGATAGCCTGCCATCAACACCCCAGGCTCTGTAGCTACCCCTGCCTTTCTACCCAGTGAGGATTTGGAACAATGCTATCTTTTGTTCTTCTCTTATTTGCCTCTGGGTCTACAAATATTAGCTCAATGAGCTTCCTCTGCTGAGCTCAATTCTCACCAATATTCTCATTATCAAAGTCCATAGGGGGTACATGCCAGATGCCGGAAGCCACTCCTGTTCTTTTATTCGTTTGTTTCAGTGGTTAACTCTGCTTTTCTTCTGACATTGTGTAGATTCCCTGGTGGATTGTGGGTTTTCCACAAACAATGTCTACACTGTCTTGGCTTTTACTTAATTGAAAATGAACTTACTTTGCAAATAGTTAAGGATGATTGTTATTGGCCTCTCTGGCCACATTAGGGAAATCACACCACCTGGTTTGCTCTACAGTGTCAGATTTAAAGCAGAACATGGGCCAAAATGTAAAGCTTTTACTGGGTAAGTGATTACAGGTTACTTGCCCTCAAGAGTCTATTCCTGGATGCTACATGAAAACACACGCCTCCCATTTTCTCTCTCTCCTAGTTTCCTTCTTACTTTTCTCTCCCTAACTAAAATACATTTCTTTTTTCTCTCCCTCCTTCCTTTTCTCTTACAAATCAGCCAAACTGATTTATTTTGAAGAATACTGAGATGCGTTTCAGAGGAAAGCCATGGTCATTCTCAGCATTTTAGTTTCTCCAAAGGATTTTTGATTCCAGAGAGGTGAAAAAGAAAAGGACTACTACTGCTAAATGAATTTCTCTTTTTAGAAGCTGTATGGAACTTAATCAGGGCCTCCAGGGGCTTTGGACATGTCCTAGCAGCATGACTACATTGGATCTGAACTTCAGGTAGATGAAATGTTACCTGGCTAATGTAGAATGCTTAGAAAAATAAAAGGTTTACCTGTATAAACCAAGCTTATATTACAAACTGAAACTGAGGAGAATGTAGACCCATGTTTCACTTGAACAAATATGACAACAACTAGTATCCTGAGAGTGGGGATTAACCAACAATGTTATTTGGCACAGAATCAAAGCAAAACAATGTAGAAAGCATTTATTTGGCAAGTAAACCAATAATAGGTTGCAGTAGTAGCAAATCAAGCTATCCAGCTTTCTCAAACTATACAGTATGTCCATGCTCTGAGCAATGCTGAAGCACACTGCTAATAATTACTTACCATTGAAAGACAAGGAGATATTTTAGAGTTCTAGTTAATAAGAAAAGTGTTGAAATGAAGTAATCACTTTATACCCTACTTAAATTTAAAGTAATATATTCTATTCTATAAAAGCTGTTAGCCAAAAGTACATGGATACTTTGGTTAATCACTAGCATATATAACAGTTCTTTGCTTCAAGCTCATAGTACATAATGGAAGGGTAGGATAATATGCATCAAAATGAATATGTTCATATTATTTACACAGAGGAGTGACTTGTACATGATATGAGTTTTAGTTGCATTTTAACATAGTGACATTTCATCAATGGAGTCCATTTCAATGACCTTGTTCACAGGCCTTTAACAGCCATTTCATTTAAACCAGGAACTTACAGTTTGAATAGCCTCAAAATGCCTCTACAAAAGTGGCTGTTGAATTGTCCTTTTAGGAGAAAATTATGTAATACATGGCAGTAATCAGAGTAACCGTCATGAAATGAAATGAATTTTCTGTTAGCTGGGTGGAAACATTTAGCTACCTTAGGTGTTCTTGCTAAGGTAAACAAGGTTGGACCCGGATCACCAGGAAATCCCACAGCTGTAAGCAATACTGGGTGATTAAAAAAAAATCCAGAAGAAAGACGGCTCTTATTTTTTTGTAAGCCACTTGTGTTAAAATCTCATGTTCAACATTTTTGGCCCAGCACAGACATAACCAGTTGCTACTATCCTTTATGAATATGTCATGTTAAAATCTAGTACTAGTCACTGCCAATCATCAATCAATAAGACTAACTTTAACCCATTTGGTGTGTAAGGGGAGCACAAGGCAGCCAAAATAAACAGATATAATGGATTGGTGGGCAAGAACTTTCAGGTAGCAAAAAAGGAATGAGAGCTCAAGGCTATGGCATATCCATATTCCTGTCAAAAAAAAAAAAAATAGATGGAAGTGCCCATAAAACCTTTAGGAGTTTGGTGCAACTCAGAAGAATTCTTAGCTGGAGTGCAACTCTGTGTGCAAACCTTGGTGTGAAAAAGGATGTGATCCATCTAAACCAATTTGGGGAATGCATTGAGCAAGTGGTTGAAATCCAACAATAACAGTGACCACAGTAGCCACCCAGGCTACAATGTTTCCATTCCTATTTCAGTGAGCAGTTCCAATTGGGGGTAGAGAGATCAGGTCAATCCCAGGTTAAGGTGCTACTGAAGTCATCAGAGCACATATAGCAACTCTATAAGAATGATTCTTAGTCCCAGCTAGAATGCTGAAGTCCTGCCCTGGTTCCTAGAGGCTGCCAGGATTTGTATGGGACAAAAATAGGCTAAAGTTAAACATAGTGACCGTCAGCTAATCACGCTCCTTCAATGTTGTCCAGTGAAGGGCACTTGTCCACTCACAAACTGATATCTTTCTGGATCTGTACTACTGCTGGATGGACAAGTGGAGGTGATCAGGAGGGTTTTTCCCTAGTTTCATTTGATGTGTTGGTTGTGCCCCTTCCTGGAATGGGAGCATTTGACCACAGTGACCCATGCTCTTGTGATCTTATGGTTAAAGTTTTTGGCCTACTTGACTTTGCAGACCATCTGGAAACTACAGCTACTGCAAAATGGACCCAACTATCCTGGGCAATTTCCATCCAGTTTCCAATATTCCATTTCTGGAGAAGGTGGTAGAGTAGGTGATTTGGCTTCAGTTCCTGAGGACTCTGGAGGAAGCAGATTATTTCAGGGTAGGTTTTGGTATAGAAACAGCATTCATCACATTTGTTAATGACTCAGAGAGAGATAAGTATGTATGACTACTCTACTCTTCCCCAATGCTGCTGCTACTATTACTACTACTCCTTATGAATCCCTTTACTCCTACACCTTGTGAGTGCTGCTAGAGAAAATTATGTCTTTCTGGCTGCTTTAGGTTGCTTTATTCCTACACACAAACACACACCTTCTTCTCTTCTTTCCCCTCACCTGTGACTGAGCACAGCTTTTATAGCCAACGTGTGTGACAGTGTGACAGCATCTCAGGTGCTGGCCATTTTCTGGACACATGTTGCATGATCTAGGAAAAGTGTATTCTCAGTCATTGCTCTTACCTGGAGGAAAAATAGTGCTCCCACTCAACATTGAATAAACTGCTAAGGATTTAGTTATTCTTCTCAGGTCTTAGATTAGTATGGTGGTTTTGCTCCTATGGTTTGGGATTTTTTTTGTTCTTATGTCTTTTTGGTTTTGTCATCTGGTTTTCTTGTTTTTTGTTCCATTTTTTTATTTGCAAGCTGCCCAGAATCATTGTGCATTGTGCATTGTGTGGCCCTGACATTGAAATAAAAATAAGCAAAAATAAAGAAATACAACATCTCACTTATTGATTGGCACTAGTTGCTATGAGGACATTAGACTTATCTTGTTGGTTTTGCACTATTACTAATAGGATTTGGCTGCAATTCAGAGGACTAGTTTTGATTTATTATGGATTCTATTACATGGGTTCAAGGGACTTGTATAACCACTTACTCACCCAGCGATTATCAATTCAAGGAGATTCTCCCAGAGAAACATCTGAAAGTGTCCCATTTTTGTGAGATGAAGAAGTTGAGATGAGACGGCATTGGATTCAGTGGAACAAAATACTTTTAATAAATGGTGTAAACTTTGGATGGAAACTGAATTTCAGAATTTTTAGTTAACACAACTGAGGGTTCTTTTCTCTGCTTTCACAAATGGCTAATTTGAAAATGCTGCAGCAATGACAACTTATTTTTATAAAGCAGTGTAATATGCTGCGTGGTGTATGTCAATGCTAATGCCTGTCCCAGCTGTGGGACAGATTGTTTAGCAAAAATAAAGTTACAGAGGCTTGGATTTGACAGGTTCAGATGGCATAAGCCTTATAAGAAAAGACAGATTCAATCTGGGTTATTTATTCACGCTTCCACATCTTACCCATTATGGTTTTGTTTTTTGTTTTTTTTTGTTCTGACCCATTTCACATATGGAAAATAATCTAGTCTGATGTTCCAGTTATACCAACTCAGGCTGACTCGACTTTTAGGCTTTTAGGCTTTTAGACAGTTAGCAAGACATTCCACGCCCAGGCCAACTCTTAGATCATCAAACAGCTTGTGCATGTTAGTTGCAGCACCTTGTTGCTTATGTAACTTTCGAACTAGGCTGGCTTCCTGTGAATACATTGTTTAATCTGCTTCTTTTGATACACAGCTGCCAAATCAAACAATACTGTGCTGAGGAGCTGCCTGGAAGGAAAAGACAGTGAGTGGATATCAAAGTCCAACATCCTAGTGGGGAGAGAGATGTACAATTCTTCTGTTCTATTTCATTGTCACGTCATGGCCCAAGCTGAAATAGATCATGTCCAGACAAATTATTCCATTTCATAGAGCAAAGAAGATAGCAAAAGAAGTTTTACTTCTATCTTTTAGATAGATAATACAATATGTCATGTTGTAAATCTTCCACACCAGCTTTTTCCAGGATAGGCAAGGATCCAGAGCACAGGTGGTGATACTAGCCTTTCTCATCATTTTGCTCCTAACCCCAGATGGTCAATTGGAATTGATCCAAATGAATATGGTTCTTCTTTTTTTAAATTAAGCATTATATTTTTTTATTTCAATATTCTTGTTTTTAATCCTGCATCTGGACGTTCTCCCCAATAGAAATGACTCACACAGAATCAATTCCTACTTGGAAGTTGGAACTGTCAATCCCTGGAGAAGAATTATCCTCTCTCTGCACCCTTGCAAAGTCAGCTACCCCACCAAAAATTGTCAGTGGAGCTGCATTAATTTTCTTGCAACTATTAATTTTCAATTATGCTGCCTCTTTTTCCTTATGCATAACCTGTACTTAAATAATATGGCCAATAAAATTAAACCTGTTAGAAAGCTACAGAATAAAAGACAGAGTAAGGTTCCTTCCCCACACAAGAAACAATTTAAGACCAGCACAATCAAAGATTGAGCATTGCTACAAGTTCATCAGTTTTGGCTCTGTTTTCAAAAGGAACACCACAGTAACATTTTTAGAACCTTTCTTCTGGAACTCTGAGGTAGATGATTTCTTATTGGAGGAGACCAACACCTCATCCTGCTTTCTGATGCCCCAGATAATGGCCTGCTTTGTGTGTTTATTAATTCCAGTATAAATAACTGTCTGCCTTGGGAGGGGGGCTTTCACCATTGCCCAGGATGGCTAGCTAAGAGGGATTTTGTTGAAGATACTGTACTTAATAAAGCCACTTTAGGAGGCAAACTCCGTGGGTTAAATTCAAGATATGAAAGGCCTCTCAGAATACATTCAGTTGACAAAGCTCTAATCATATGTGGATTGTGCTTGAACCAGGAGTTAATCTGAAACCAGATCATTTCTATTCTGACAGTCAGGAACCAGAAGTACATGGGCACTCAAAATAAGCTCACAGCAGAAGTACAACATAAGCACACCCACACATCAAGATTCCTATAAAGTGGGATTCTTGGTTGTGAGGAAGCCAGCTATGCTATGCATGTTTCAAGTTGTTTATTATTATTATTATTATTATTATTATTATTATTATTATTATTATTATTATTATTATTATTATTATTACTACTACTACTACTACTACTACTACTACTACTACTACTACTACTACTATTACTATTATGGATCATCGCACAGTCAGCCAGATGTTCAGACTGGATTTGGCATTTTGTCTACCTATTGAGTCCTTACCAAGGACCTGGGATAGGCAGATGTGGATGTTTGATGGTATTACAGATATCGTCGCAGGATGGAAGCAGTTCCTAGTAAGGCCGCCTTTTGCAATTGACTAATAGCGAATTTGTCAATGCCAATGGTGTTCAAGTGGTGCTCCAGTTGTTTTGGGATTGCACCTAAGGCGCCTATTACTATTGGTACTAATTTTGCTTGCTTTTGCCACAGTCTTTCTATTTCTATTTGTAGGTCTTTGTATTTTGTTATCTTCTCCAGTTCTTTCTCATCTATTCTGCTGTCTCCAGGCACTGCCACGTCCACTATCCAGACTTTTTTGTCTTTCTTATCGACAATTATTAAGCCTGGGGTGTTATGTTGCAGGTGCTTGTCTGTTTGAATTCTGAAGTCCCAGAGCAGTTTAATTTTATCATTTTCTATGACTTTCTCTATTTTATGATCCCACCAGTTTTTGCTTACAGGCAAATGATATTTCTTGCAGATCTTCCAATGCACCATTGTTGCTACTTTGTCATGCCGCTGCTTGTAGTCAGTCTGTGCAAT